>NC_141773.1:17368500-17669800 GCF_051362555.1 Lingula anatina | reverse complement strand
TATTGATTCTCTTGTTTACCTATCCATATCTATATTACGATTATGTTTTTCTAAGTTTTTGTGTGCTACTTTCAAATGGGCTCACGTATTCAGCTTTAAAATCTTCAGAAAAAGCTAGCAGTTATGTTAATTGACATTATGGTTCTTAGAATTCTCATACGTGAATGGCTTGAACTTGGTCGACACTTGTTGATGTGGCTTTGTGATGGGCCAAGAGGATATTGCTGGCTAATTGTTCTTGTATCACTCAGTATACAGATGAACTAATTTGGTCAGCACGCTGTGAACAAATTCTTTACATCTGCGGCAGAGAGTAATGGGCTATTATTTTAAGCCATTTTATCATTTACCCAATTGTGGATATAATTGGCAATGAAGAGGTATTGGCGGTTCAGAAAGAGATTGGAGAACAGAGAAGTATGAACTCCTACTGATCCAGCAGAGGCTTGGTATTATTTGACGGAAGATTTGGCGAGGACCACAGTGTCAAAGATGTAAGATATTAAGCTAGGTTTAGCTATCCAAGTTGGCGATATTTTTGAGTATTTCTGTTTTATGAAATGTGAAAGATTGGGTGTTAGAGTGTGATAATGTTGTGGTTGTTGCTGCAGTTACAGTGAGATGTTGCTAATATAGGCTTAATACTACTGGTACAAGTTACATATGTGCTTGCGTTGCAAACAATGTAGTTAAAAAATGAATTTTTCTTTTGTTCAATAATTTGACAACAAATACTTAAATTTAATAAAAAGCATAGTAAAAAGTTTGGTGTAATTTTATTTCTCTCACTGTTGGAGAAAATTGTTTATTGTATTGATAACCTCATCATCAGTGAGTGTGTGTGTGTGTGTGTTATGATAGTAAAAATATATTATTTGTCTAATGGTTTAAAAAAAGATAAATAGAAAGGTTAAATAATGTCCTCATTATTTATATTTTATTTACCTTGCTGACGTATTGTGGTACCATACAATGTTATTTGAAACAGTAATACATAATATTAAGCTTCATGCATCAGATATGGTTTACAGTTTTGAAAACCATTTTATTTTAATTTGTTTGTGTTTCCATTTCATCAATTTTGGCTGTAGGGCAAATAGTGTAAATACATGGAATACAATTTAACAACTACATGTAATTTCATCAATATATAGCAAGACAAGTCTGTATAAATGCTGAAAAAGAAACATTTTGTGTCTTTCTTGGTTGACTGTTCTTTTTTTTTTCTAATTTGAGGTAAGCAATCCAGTTTCTACCATAAGGAAGATTGACTTATTATTTTATCAGAACAGACATGAACTTTCTCTGCCAGATATTACAGAATTCCAAGATTTTAAATTTAATTTGAATGAGTCCTGAGATTTATCATTGACAAGATAAAATGTTTGGTCCCACAGTGCTAATTCTAAGGTATTTTTTTAAATCCAGGCTCATGTCTGTTAAATTTTATTAATGTTCTCAAACCAAATATGAATGTGCTGATATGCTTCATTGGTTCAGCCTTGATAGCTACATGTAGGTCAGTTAAGCTGCAATGTGTTAATTCAGCATAACTATGTGATGCTTAATAAAAAATATTATTGCGTCCAGGTACCAACACTCCACCAGTTCAGCAGACAACCTCTCCAGCTATATGAGCCCAGAACAAATGGCCAGCTACAACCGACAGATGACCTCCTCTTCCCTGTATGGCCACCATCCCATGTTTAAACAGGAGTTTGCCAACAGTACCTACAACATGGTGGCAGCGGCGGGACACTCTGGATATCACCACCAGGGGGGGCTGCTGGCTGTGAAACAAGAACCTCGGGAGATCGGTTGTGAAGAAGGTAGGAGACTGGAGCATTACTAGCTCTGTCCATAATGACCAGATTTTGAACTTCCAGTGGTAATGGCACGATACTATTCTACTAAATTTTTAGCAAATTTTCCAGTGTTTTTTTTAATCTTGTTAATTTTCCATTGATGGTTTTTATACAAGCTGGTATATGCATTCCTCTTTAACTTTCCAATGCATTCTCAAAAAATATATATGTACCTCACTGTTTACTAAAAATTTTATTTTTTTATGTTGTTTTACTTGAGTCTCCGTTATATAAAAATTATGATTCTGGTCTGAAGCTCAATTGTGCATAAAAAATATCCATTACACTGTGCCTTTTTCTGTTTAATATTGTGATAAAAAATGATGAATTTGTCCATTTTTGATAATAAGATAATATAATGTGATAAGAAAATATAATGTTCCATTTTTTAAAATAATAATGATATTTATTTAGATTGTAAGATCCAGATATGTTCAGAATAGACATCGCAATGTAAAATACATGTACAAATTAAGGAAAAGAAAAGGTAAATGATAAAAACAATTTGCAGTTGATTTGTGTAAAGTTAAACTAAATAGTTCTTTCCTTAATAATCAAAGCGGATTAAAAAGTTTATTCGGTCTATTAATAACCTAATGCATCTGAACAAATCTATATTTATTGTAATATTTTATATCTCCAGAGGGCCCGTCCTGTGTCAGTTTTCCTAGGTCGGACTTCTCTATACGCAGCAGCCCACCAGAGGGTGAGTGTTCTGTATATCATGTATATATTTTATGATTATTTATACATATACAGCTGCACATTAAAAAAAAAGAATTTATTAAAAACCTTTAAATAATATTTTGGTTAAGGTGTATCATTTAGTTTATATTGGTTTTTAATTATCTGTGTAGTTATAGATTTATCTACATAATATGTAAACAGTGCTAAGAGGCATGTGTACTGGGGTTTTAAGAAGTGAATTATTATCATATTATATTATAACACTTACCTATATACAGTGGTCTGAGTAGTGTATTTCAATAGTACAGTTGATCTGACTTAATGCTTTGTGCAGTTTAGTAACCAGTACATGTATTATATTTGCATATAGGCTTTGCTATGGTTTCAAAATTTAATGCAAGCCAGATCCTGCTTACATGTCTATGTACATACTGTACATAGATGTGTTTAGTCTGTTATTATATAGTAAGCTGACTGTATAAGAACTGTATTAAGGGAGTTATTTTTTGTGTTAAAACTACATTACATGTATTACATGTACTAGTAGTTGACACAAATATCATTTTTTTTAACATCATAGATTTATCATTCATTCTAATACTGTACACATAAAACATTATTTTACACTCTGTTAGTGTTATATGATTCTATTTCAACAAAGAAGAAGACGGAAGCATCATGAAGCATCAGATTATGTAGTGCCACATTGGTTTGATGTGCATGTGTTCTGTTCGTCAATAAATTGACAACAGTGATCGCTCATGAGAAAACTCCCCCCATTAATGCGATCACCATCATGTGTGCTTGAAGACAAGAAACATTTTATCAGCATACAGGGCAAAATCAATCTCTCATGAAATGCTCACATTATTTAAGTGGCCCATTATAAACTGACTAATGCTTAATGAATTACTGACACGCACTGCTCTGCTACAGCTAATTAAGTCTGCACTAATTTCACACGTTACTCTTAATCATAGATGATAACTCGGGTGAAAAAGGCTTATTGGTAGGCAATAACATGGTAGCTGTGACAGAGAATACATTGCTTGTTGCTTTGAACTGGCTGTAAATGCTTTATTTTTGATAGGAAATTATTTCCTCTTAATATGCTTCACAGCTTTCACTTAACATTTCTGCAAATTGGAACAAAAATTACAGCCATTCCCTAGAGTATCAGAGGGGTCTATCTTCAACTTAATTACCAGATGATCTCTTTGGTATATTTTTAAAAAATATCAAAATTTGAAAGTAACTTATACTATTAAGTTTTGATATCAGTCTGTCATGAAGCAAAGGATACTGTAGGTTAAGCTATTGTTTCCATTGTCTTGAAATAGGGGAGATGAAATGTACCTTTTTTGCATTAAAAACTTTCATATAGCTATTTTATAAGTATTTTTTCTTTACTATTTTTAAAGAAGTTGTCATATGAAAAAAAATCAAGAAGCAAATATATAACTTTTTTGACAAATTGCATTTATTTTGTAAACTTAAAGGGAAAAGAGATGTAATAGAGTTTTTTATATTTTCTGTTTTCTTGTTATAACAAAAACAGGCCAAAAGCTAAAAGTTACACAGTGTCACACTGTTACACAGTGTATTAACCACAGGTGAAAATGATAGCAACACAAGTGACCATGAAGCGAGATTAATTTAATTCAAACATAATTGACGTCTCCTGCAGGTTGTGAGAGGAATGATTGATAACATGTATGCATTACCTATAGAAAATTGTTTTAGAGGGTAGGAAAATTTCATTTAATTCAGGCTCATATCTCAGTGAGGATGCCCACTGAAGTTCACAGTCCATGTGACCATCATTAGACAATGTTTACATTCTTCACCAGCAATCATACGTAATTCTTCCAAATGTACCCAGTCCACCTCTCTGCTCAACTGCTTTCAAAGCAATAAAACAACACATTAGGTGATCGGTACAATTTAATGACACTTCAGGTTGGAGGGACCATTGTTATGGGCCCTGAACCAGCTGGTTCATTAACTGATAAAAGGAAAATTAATGCCACCTACATTATGAAAGCTGGAGCTGATGAATACGGTTAATTACATACTGGCAGCTTGTATGTTTGTGTGATTTGGTGATTTGAGGTCACGGGAAAGGGATAAAATACATGAAATTATTTTGGCAGATAAAGGATTGGACAGCTAGAATAATAATAATAATAATAATAATAATAATAATAATAATAATCATCTTTATTGGTCCTAGCAAATTTTTTACAAAAAGACTATGACATAACCAATTTGTACAATAGTGACATATTTTACGTAATCTATTGTAATGAAATGATCTACATCTTGGACAATTGGAAATTTAAAAAAGTGTCCATAGATGAAAGTTGTGAAAAATTATTTTACAAAAAAGAAGAAAAATGTATTGATCAGTTAGTTAAAGATCTGATAAGAAAAACAAAAGCTTTTTTGGCTAGAACCCTATCCCCTCACCCTTCATGGCTATCAATCTCACATTGTGATAATAAGATTAATAATTATTGCTGATACTTAAATGTGGTTACAGTTGCTCTTCCAGCTATGTCCTTCATGCTGTCTCTGTGGGATTTAAATAGATCTTTTGACAAACGGCCTTCCTGTTATAAAATCTATTTAAATTTTAAATTCACTGAATTTATAACAGATTTACTTTATTTAATCCATGACAGTAAAAATGAAATTGCTTCAGTTGTTTCTGTTTCACTGTAGCTATTAAGCAATATTCAAAATTCGACATTAGGCAAAATGTTTCAATAATCACTTGGGCAAAAGTAAAGGCTATGAGTCATCTTTTTGTGACAGTTTTTCTTGGCACTAGCTTATACTTTTTAATCTGACCCCAGATCCCTCAAAGTAAGGCAACCAATTAACCAATTTTTTTCCTACTATCTGAGGTATTTGCATTTTCTTATAATCCAAAAACCTGTCTGGTAAAAGTAATGACAACTGTAGAATCATTGGTTTTATAAAGGTTTAGTGGCCGGTTCTTATTTCTCTTATAGTCACGTGTGCTTGATCTTTTAGGCAGTGTGCCATATCCTTGTGACAGTATGCGGCAAAGTTATTCTCACGACGACCTGAGGTACTCGGAGAGTCTCTACCAAGACAAGCACTGCAGTAGCAAGTATGAAGGTAAAAGCATTTCAAAGCATGCAATCTGAGGTTTACACACAAACACACACACACACACACACACGTTCACACACACACACACACACACACACACACACACACACACACACAGGTGCACACATGCTCACATTCATACACACCCATGTGCACACAGACTTACATATACACATGCAAATGCAAACACATACAGGACACATTCTCGATCTTTACCTGCATACAATATAGATGAAGGTTAATTCTACACAGGTAGATCTACATCTTGAGAATTATTTTTTAAGTATCATTCTGGTTGCTTAAATTGATTATTTTTGATGCTGACAGAGAAGTCAAGCACTGACAGCTTTTGAAACAGAACAGCTAGCAGAAAAACTCGATAAATAATCACAACAATAATAAAATAATAGTTATGCATACTTGTTAAATGGATGCATATGCAAATGATGGCAGTTGTTTCAGGTTTAGCATCCATTGGCACCTCTGTGATAGTGAGAAGCATTAGCAATGGTGGGGAATGGGCATCTTTCACTCATTTCATCATTGTTGAAGTAAAGCACAAGAAATTTTAAAATCTCTCATTGATGCAGAGTGCAATAACATATTGCCCATCAGTTTTAAGATGATCAATCTCAAAGACAAGTACAAGTAGAAGTTCTACCTAATTCATTCAACAGAACGAGGTCTTTGATATTCATTTAGTTTTTCATCCCCTAAGGTACCCAGCCAGATAATCTGATTGCCCTCTCGGTAGTTTAATTTATAGACAGTCACACTGTCTTTCTCTATTCCTCTGTCTATTGTTATTGGTATCATCATTTTCACTTTACCCTCTGTGCATTCGTAACACAGCAAAATACTGCGCAGATATGACATTTAAAGTTGTAAAGGGTGGTAAAGGCATTACCGAAAGCCTCCAAGGAGTAAAGACCATTACACTGGAGCCGTCCTGTGTGTCATTAACCTGGCACACAGCATCCATCATGGCCTCCAATTACTCCTCAGCACTGAAAAGATTAACGCAGGAGTTGTCTAATTTGTACCATTGAGATAATTGATATTAATATACACCATCTTTATTAGCATGGAATTCATGCGTTATGGTTTCTGATATATGCACCGAAACTGTTCATAGGAGTGCCAACACATGGATTTTGTGCTCCATCTTTATCTATAACCTCATTCCCATAGACACCATTGGTCTACGTGGAGCAATCCAACTCTGCGGGGACTCTTGCTGAGTCCAATCAGCTTAACTTAATGACACCAAGGCCTCCTCTTGTTTCAAATGCACCAGAAAGAAACTTGTTTTAATATTAAGCTGCACTGCTATATAGTATGATGTAATGAATTTATGTTTTTAGAATCAAAAATAAAAAACAAACAATAACAAAAAAAATTCCAACTTGTTACCCTTATTTCTGTGCACATTTTTAGCAACATTTTAGGCATTATAAGTAAACCATTTTTTGGGAGGTGAGATATATGTTAAATCAATTTTGTTGATATTTAGAGAGAAATTTAGCATTCAGACCTCGTCCAGTGTAGCATAGATACCTCTGCACTGTTAAACAACAATTGCCTCAGTGTAAAATACAATTTATATGAGAGTGTACAAAAATTAGTAACAATATTAAATTGAAATAAAATTAAGGTCATGAAAGAGATAGCACAAATTTAGATTTCAAAATATAAGATGAGAGGGCAGTTTTGCATACTTTGTATCAGGAATTGCTACTGATAAGTCAATTAGATAGGAGATAAAATAATCAATAAATAATTTCCACCTCTGTCATCAATGATCCCCCTTTTTATTTTTGATCTGCTTTCTGTTTTTGATATTGTTATTATTTGATCTCACTGATATCATTATATAGTATTTATTAAGTTTTATAACTGGCTTTTACATGATTAAAATGTTTTCTGTTTGGCTTTTGCTAAATCTGTATTTTTTATTTGGCCTAAAATTTAAGAAACTTTATCTGTAAAGCATTATTTCCTGTTTTTTAATCTAAATTATAATTGAATTTATCTATATTGTGATTGTAATGTTTTAAGATTAAATTACTTTATTGATTTATTGATGCAAGCACATTTTGATACAATTACTATGATCTGACAAAGGAAATATATGGCAATTATATATTATTGTAATTAACATTTAAACATTTTTAAGGCCTGGGTCGTGCGGACATCTATGGCTACATGGATCGCTACAGAAGAGACGGGCCTCCTCCGTACCAGAGACGAGGTTCCCTACAACTGTGGCAGTTCCTGGTGGCGCTACTAGATGATCCTTCCAATACTCCCTTCATTGCTTGGACAGGACGGGGCCTAGAGTTTAAACTTATTGAACCAGAGGAGGTAATTGAAAAGATCATGAATCCGTCATCCATGTTTGATTACAGTGCTGCAAAATTTTAGTGGTTGTAAATATTCCTCCATTTTTTCTTATTTACAAAAATCACATTGGTATCATTGCATGTTATATTTTACCAGTTCATCTGAGTAATTAGATTGTAGTGAATTGAAGTTATTTTGTTGCGTGTAAAATAGGTTGGTTTTAAGGACATTTTATGTTGCCAGCCTCGCAGAAGATCGCCCCTGCACAGTTTCATTGCACTAACTTAGGTGACTTCCAGCTGGGCTGACAACTGCCTTGCTATATACATACTAATAATGTTGTGTGCAATGATGCAGCACAGATTTTAGGTTACATTGTGTTAGTTGAGATGTTGTGTGGGTCACATCCAAACACAATCAGATACCCCTACAATATGGTTAAAATTTGAATATGGTAATCTTCCCATCACATGGTATATTATTTGATACATTATTTATACTTATTTTTTGTTCAAGCTATAAATTCATTCATTCATTCATTTCTGCTGTGTTTTTTTTTTTGCAGGTTGCCAGGAGATGGGGAATTCAAAAGAACCGCCCTGCCATGAACTATGACAAATTGAGCCGGTCTCTCAGATATTACTATGAAAAAGGTAAGAGCATAGGCCTTCAGGTTGCTTGTGGCATAATGTATAACTTTTTTTCATAAAATATCAAATAGCAAAGACTCCACAGAAGGATTTTTTCTTTCTAGTATCTGTTTTTTAGATATTTTGATATTTTCTGTCTCTGCAACTGACTGTCTTATTAAAGAGTAAACATGTTAAAATATTTCAACATATTTCCTCCCATTTTCAGAAATATTGAAAATGGCAATTATAATATTTATTTATAGATATTATAACCATGGAAATGTATACAAAACATTTTCTCATGGAAAAATGTAACACAAAGCTTACTTGCTTTCAGGTATAATGCAGAAGGTGGCTGGAGAACGATATGTATATAAATTTGTTTGTGACCCTGATGCACTTTTTACGATGGCATTCCCAGACAATGTGCGCCCTGTTCTTAAAACTGACTATACCAAATCATCTGATCAAACAAAAAAGAGTTCCCAAGGCAGCAACATGACTGAGCAGCCTCTGGCTTTGACATCACGGAATCAAATTGAAAGAGAAAGGTCAGAGAGCAAACAACTTCATGGGGAGACTATATTACACAATCAAAATCAAGGACAGACTTTGTCACCCCCTTGTGTAAGTTCTTTGAGCTCTCAGAATTCAGAACAGGCTCATCCTGAAAAGATGACAGCAGCATCTGGTGGCAATATTCAAGACTACATGCAAGAGTTGTCCAGAGTATATGGAACACCACAGCAATATATAAATAATTGTGTTTACTAATTAAGTCAAACTAACACAGAGTGTGCAGTTATGTTGCAGGACTGTCAATTTTGAAGAAAAAAAAAAGAAAATTACAAGTGTTTGGAAAACACATTGGCCACTCATGGGCCAAAATGAGCACTAACTAATACACTGTAAATTGTATATATGGAAACCCAAAGTAGAAAAACCAAAATTTAGTTGGCTTTAATTTGTTGGCACAGCATCTGCGTATCAACCAAGGCAACATTGGGAGATATAGGGCCAATGTTTGCATGCTGTCTGGGTTAATTACTGCTCTGGACATCACTAAATATACTGCCCCACTCCAGGGGTAAATTTAGGCTGTCTTCTGGGTCTTCTGGAAGACATGCAGTCAGGTTTTCAATTTTACATTGACAGGTATCTATTTTTTCTGTAGGAAGACGGTCAAAAATGTAGGATGGTAACAAAGATAATTAGGAAGACTGTCAGAAAATATCTCTGGATCTGCCCCTGCACTCCTACCCCCACTCCCAACCCAATATTAAAGTGACATTTGTTGTTACTCCTGGTGAGGATTTTTTATTGTTATTATTCACATATATATTAGAAATACATTTAGATATTGGAGATTAAAAATAGAAATGTATATAAACTAATTAGGGCTGTTCTTGTATGTAGATTGATCTAACTCCCTGGGGAATCTCACTGAATGCTGTCAGATTAGCAGAAATACATGCCTCCTCAAGCAGCATGGGGGGATTATCTTTTGTGGAAGCTTCTGGAAGGTCATAACCAGAAACATTTTGAAATAAGTGGAAATATTTCATGTAAAATTTAGGGTATTATTAATCATTTGTTAAGTCATTAAGTCCATTTGACAAGAATTCTTTTCACAAATGAACTTGTTGTCAGATCTCATATTTTTCTGTGTATCAAAATCTTATCTAAAAAGTAAATATTTTATTTCACTTCCCCATAATACAGTTTTACATCAGGTCATTTTAACCAAGTGCATTTACAACCAGGTTGGGCAGAGCTTTTTTTGGTGGGAACCTTTCATGTTGTAACTATGTTTAGGGTGCCAATAAGCATATCAAAGGCAGTAAATGGCATCATTGACCACAGTCAGATTAAAATATTATACCAGCTGGATTGATCCAACTCTGCAGGAGCTAAATTACATTTAGTGGAATCAGCTTGCTTGTCTGACACTCCTCCTTGAGAATTTTTAGTAATTTATTAAAGCATTTATTTGTGTCTACTAGTTGTGTTTCATGTCTTTACAGGTGATAATCTCATATGGTGCTTTCTTTACAACTCGAGAACGCTGGTGAACACATTTTGTATTTAGTAACAGTGCCAACATTGTGCCATTCCCATTTTTTGTTGGAATTTTTCTGCCTTTTTAAGTATTCAAGTTTATGTTTAATCTTCCTCAGCTTAATTGTAATGTTACAGCATTTACATGTACATACACAGGATATCTTTTTAAATGTTGTTTCACTTAAGACTCACTTATCATGCTGTTCATTTGATCCTACAGGTAGATTATATTTATTTGGATTGTAGAATGACGTGTTACATTTTACTGATTATCTGTTCAGTTTGTTAGATGTATAATCTTATTAATTTACTCTCAGTTATTTTCATTTGTATTAGAAAATGTGCAATATTGTTCCATTCCAAATTATACTTTAGTTGACAATCGGCTACTAATACATATACACAATGTATATATGGATGTCCCAATGGCATATCCAGGATTCTATTAGTAGATGCATCTTGGTCTGTCAATTCATAAAATCTATTTGAACATGGGTCTGCTCAATACAAACAAAACCTTCAACCTCCAACAGTCAGAGTGAACATCTAGTAACGCATTTTCAGAGATACATTACCAAGCTATGTGACACTTCCCCAAAAATGCCCTGGGTTCTTTCATGCCATTGCGTTTCCTCAATACTGGTTCATGTCATTTGAATCTCTTTAGGTGTCTCTTATGTACAGCCGAGCTACATAAGGCTTCTTGAACCGGGTATATTTTAGCAAAATTCAAATTATTGAAGATGTTATTCTTTGTTATTGATATACATTTACCATCCGCTATGTGATGATGGATAAACAGGAAAATGTTGGAGATTGAACCTGGGTATATGAAGCATTCCAGTTTTTTTTTTTTTTTTTTTTTTTTTTTTTTTTTTTTTTTTTTTTTTTGTGAACTGTTCCTTTGATGAAGCATCTGATATTGCAGTAAACTGTTCATTTGGACTGATATGTGTGAGCACTCAGTCAAATCCTCTCTAAGGGAGGAAGTGAAATGGGGTAGGGGTTCAGACTTTGCCTACATGGTCTTAATGGAGAGTCGGCAGCTGTGATCCCCAAACCATACAAACCTCCCCTAACTCTTCTACGTGAACTTTAGCACAAATCGTTGATGTGCTGGATTGGAAGTGAAAATGGGTATGTGCCAGACCCTGTATACATACATGATATTTTTCCCAGGTTGATTTTTTTAAATAAACGCTGTGTCCAAGAGATAAAACTTAAAACGATGTCTGAAGTTTCTTTTGGTGTTCAAAATACACTTTACTGTGTTCAGAAACTTGGCACCAGTAATTAAACACCTACAAAGTTATCCACTTGATTGAGAGTCAACACAACTAAATGATAAGTTTGATGGGGGGAAATATGGTGACTCTATAAAAACCAAAAATAACCAATTAAAACTGAGTGACACACTGGGTCACTGTTTATATTATACTTATCATACAAAATGAAAGTACTGTTTTTGTTGGGTATTTTGCAGACAACAATGCAATATTATTCTTATGTAAATTAAATGTACAATTGTTTATTGTAAAAACTATTTAACATCATGTTGCTTTTTCCATTTTGATGAATGAAATGTGTTAGGTAAGGACGAAATGCCAAGCTGACCAGTGCTCTAGATTTGTGCATTAAACGCTATGAATACAAAGGAAACGGATTGGGGATGTGTTGATTATTTTCATTGAGTGAATAACCACATTTTGACTCCTAACACATTGTAATTTGTACGTACCGGGGCAGGCTACCTGGAAGGAGCGACTTGGGCAACGTCTCTATCGTTTTCATTGTAAATTTTAATTAAAATTTACTGTGATAAAAAAGAATGTCTTCTCGTGTGTTTATATATGAATGGGGCATTTTGTTTCCCCATGGCCATCTTCCACCCTGTGGATTTGAAAACGAAGTATAAAACGTTGACAATAGAGCGATTTATTACATAGCATTTACCCGTACCTGAAGTTTGTTGCACAGTTTTGTGCGTACCGAGTTTTTCTGTAGAAACATGATCTCATGATCTGAATACGTGAACGTTCGTTTAACTACCATTTCTTGCTAAAGAAATACAAATATTTAATCTCAATGGTTTTAGAGAAATTCAGTTATGAAATTGTAATAAATTTAATTACTACAATACAGTAAGTACATGTGCACTGTACAAGGGTTATAAATTAAACTTTGGTGTCTTGTGCGCGAGATATTGTTTTGTAAGTGTTTCTGCACGTGCCATATATACCGCTGGTGTCTAGTAAAAAAGGAACGAAGTTAATTCTTGTGCACAATGTTTTGTTTTATGAAAGTCAGATTACGTGCCTTAATCTGATGTCAGTTTAAAAGATGGAAGAAAGAGGATCCTTGTGCACGAGATGTTGTTTTGTAAGTGATTCTGCACGTGCCACATGCTGATGTCTAGTAAAAAAATAAAGCTAATTCTTGTGCAAAAGGTATTATTTAATGAAAGCTGGAACACAGTAATTAGTCTTACGTCAACATAATTAGAAGAAGGAAGAAAAATGATATTTGGATGTTGTTTTTATGAAAGTGCTGGCGTCTAGTTTAAAAAAAGAACAAAGCTAATTCTTGTACACGAGATACAGGTATATTGGTTTGCAAATGTCACAGCACGTCCTAGTTTGCTGACAATTTAATAAAAAAAGAACAAAACAAATTATTGTGCATGAGATATTTTCTTCCTCATGCTTCAGCACGTGCTTTAGTCTGGTGTTAGTTTTTTTAAATAAATTAAAAAAAGGTTTAGTGCATGAAATATTGTTTTATAAATACTTTGATCAGCACATGCCATTGTTTGATGGCATTTTTAAAATGTACAAAGAGGATTCTTGTGCACATTTCTAATTATTTCAGATTCTGATGTCAAGTTAGGATAACACTTATCCACAGAAAGTTCTGCATAAACCTGTTGCTGGTAGCTCTGAAACACTCATGTAACTCCAACAAAAAAATTTTTTAGCAATTCACACACTGCATAAATATAACGAATGAAGACCTGGTTTTGGATAACATGTTATTTTATTGAAGACGAGGAAAACAATAAACAATCAACATGTGGATATCGACTCAGTTCAAATGGAATATCAAAATAGTACAAAATAAAGAATCCTTGTGTCAGGATTATACGAAGCTATAGATAGACTTCGTTAAGAAGGCAGTTGGTGAGGCCGAATGTACAGTAATAATAGCCGTCGTAAACTCAATCTAACTTAAAATGCAGAAACAGTAACTTTTTGTACATGGAATGAATAACATTAACTGTCTCTAAAATCAGTCCCAGAAAAATATAAGGAGAGGAATAAAAGTTATTTGATAAATTGAGCCAGTTGGCACACATTGACAGGAAGACGGAATTGCCATGAGACAATTTGCAAAATTCCTTTTTGATTATATTTTGTGAAAAAATACATCTCTCTCTCTCTCTCTCTCTCTCTCTCTCTCTCTTCAATTTCACAAGATTCTAAAAATGATCAGGTCTCTTAACGCAAAGATTTTAAGAAACAGGCAGCTAATCTCAAGCGTGTAGAAGTTTCACATTATTATATGCAATAACAATTTAAATTAATAAATAATGACTATCTATAAATTTGAAATAACGTATGAGGTAAAAAATTACCCTGTATTTGACAATCCTGTATTAGTATATGTTGTATTTGGTATCCTGTATTCGATGCTGTACGTATTCAGAGCATTACATTTTGAATATCTAGCATTCAGAAATCCAGTATTCTTAATAATAATATCCTGTATTTAAATGTCTTTGGTTACTTAAAATTTTTGGAACATGATGTCAGCTCTTTACCTGTCAATTAAGACCCCATTCACATAAAGCCTGCATTCTCAGAGATTTAGATCGATCCATCTGGTTCGACCTAACTCCCTGGGGGTTCACGCTAAATTGCTGTCAGCCGAGCGCGCACCATACAGCTTTTAGTAGGCGGGACAGACATTTAAGCCTGTTCAGCTGACACCAATCTAGTGAGACTCCCCAGGGAGATAGATCGATCTAAATATCTATGGGAATAGGGTCAAAGGCACAATCGGTCTACGTGGATCGACCCAACTCTTGCGGAGACTCTTGTCTAGTGAAATTAGGTTAATTGAATGACACGCCTCTTCTTGTTCCCTACGCACTCGTATAACCACAAGCTTTTCTCTTCTACCTTACGCTAGCAAGAGGCGTGCTAATCTGCTAAGCTGAGTGCACTCATCGACGCAGAATTGGCATGGGTCGATCCACGTGGACCGATGCATTTATGGGAATAATAAGATTAGGAGGACATAAAAATTTAATCCTTGCACGGATTTGTCACTGTTCAGGCCTACCCAACTACATAAGGATCCTGAATTAACCGGTATATCGGACCACACTACCCGTTTTCAAGGTGTGTGTCAGATCGCATTTCGGAGTATCATACCCCAGAAGAAATTTTGTAGGACGACCGCAGGCTCATCCGGTCGGTGTTCTGTCTGATACTGCGAAATGCGATCTGACACACACCTTGAAAACGGGTAGTGTGGTCCGATATATACTGGTTAATTCAGGATCCTTATGTGCCGAGTCTGGTAGTTGGGTAGGCCTGCTGTTGCTCATTTCAGTTTCAAGTGAAACGTACCCTCTTACACATGTATATGTCTTGTTTGCAATCTCTCCTACAGGGTACGTGGCAAGATGAATGTGTACCAAGAAATGAGTCAACACACTTAAACGTAAGAATATTTTAACATTTTCAACAACCATATCACATTAAAAATAATAATAATAATAATAAATAAACCAATTAAGACACAACGCAACACTTTCTGTTTTTCTCAGTTTCCTGTGGTCTGCGTCTTCTATTGCGTGGCACTCGTACAATGTGGGCGCCGCCTTGCATCAAAGTGTTACTGGAAGCGCAGTTGACACGACGTTGCTGCAAAACTGAAACCAAAATAATGACGCACACACTTATCATAAAATTGATTCGACACAGAAACCAACTTATTACAAGCTCAGCAGGTACAAATCATTTGGTCATGTTCTTACTATGTTTAATACAATTATTACATTCATGCAAGAGTGAAGATTAAAGATTAAATAAGCTTAAGAAGAAAAAGGGTCCAGCAAAAAAAAGAAAAAAAAACTGTAAAGTCGACTAACCGTTCTGCTCGTTGCCATTTTGATTCAATATTTGTCTGTTTCCTGATGCGTCATCGCCATTCACCGTACATAGTTGTTGGTCGTTGTTGGCCATAGTGAGATGACTGGAATCGGATTCAGCACTAACCAGGGCACCCTCCATGTTTCGTAGCTCACCAGTTGGCATCGGCACCTTATCTGCGGAAGTGTACAACAAAGTTATTATATAGATACATATATACAATAAGTAATTATAAATCAAAGACCGTTGAAGTGTCATGCAACACATTGTTCTAAAATGTCAAAGGATTCGCTCCTGTCAATCTTAAATTGACACTTACAATGATGTATCTTAAACATGTAAAAAGGAAAATAATTTTTTAATCTATCCGCCGTCCAATAACACGTTTAATTGAATTAATGTGAATTAAATTAATGTTTAATTTGAATTAAACCTTGGGTGCCCTTACGAATCCTCTTCTTGACATTTAGCTGGGTTGGACGTCTTCTGTTTTTAGATGTAGAACAGTCATTGATTACACAGTTCTGGGGCTCTCCAGAAGGAACTTGGTGTTGACACGGTTGAGTTTCAGTGTTGACCATTGGTTTCTCTGGTTCTCCCAGGTCACCTCCTCGTCTAGCAACATCCTCTACAAAACCATATGACCACAGTTTACATAGTTTACGTCTGAACTATAATTATATTATAAATCGTTACCTTCTGGTAGGTTATACTACCCCAAAGAAATTAGATAAATGTCATTGTAAACATGTTGACAGAAATGTAAAAGTAGCAAAACAAGGGCAATCGGATTAGTCAACCAAAAGTGGTGCTTGTGTGGGCGTAGACTGAGAACTTATTATACAATTTTTTTTTTTTTGGGGGGGTGGGGGGAGGGGGGGTTAAAGGCCTACAATACAGCAGATTACATGTAGTTGTACTACCTATGGCAATCACCTTGGGGCCGGTTGAACTTGAAGGAAAAGAAAGAGACATCTGCACATGGAAAAAGTTTTTAATCAATGACAACCCCCAAAATTCAGAAAGCTTGGAGAGGGGATGGCTCTTTGAAATTCTCATCCGTTTACAACTTTTGCCATAATTTTAACCACTATTTTTGATAAAATAATTGACTCATTTTATGTTCAGTTCAACTCAAAGTCCGAACACTTATAAAAACTTTGAACTAATAAGGAATGTCAACAGTGTTTACTTAAAGACAGGAAGTACCTCTAAGCTTTTGTGCAACGTGTCTCTGGCGTCGGTCTACTTCTTCTATGAAAGCAGGGAATGCCCGACACCCAAGGTTTGGAAGCATAGCGAGGAACTTCATTTTTCTCTCGGAGTCTCCTCGACAAATTTTGATCTCGTCCACGAGGGCTTGACTAATAACTCGCTTTTGCAGCAGCCCGGGGAAGAGAAGCTCTACTGACATCAGTTCTTTGTAGAGGTAGGCGAGATTGTGGTGGATGACATCTCGGTGAAGTGGTTCCATGGGCTCGTCTGAAGTGGATGGAATGCATTGTTTAGATAAGTACCTGTACGTGCACTATTGGGCATTTGTCTTTATCGCTACGTATATTTACAGCGATGTCTTCTATATAAGGAAAATAATTTTACATGTATTGGTCGTCCACTAGCATATTAAGCAATTTACATTATACCTTAGGTGTACCTCTGTGCGTATTGCAATGTAGGCATGTTTATTTTCCCTTTAAATCAAACCCACGCCAAAAATAATATTATTTTGCGTATGGTAACCATTATTTTTAACAGACTACTAGCAAACTGACTATAAAGTAAATATTAATGTGTCAGTTCACTATATTTTACTCAATTAAAATCTTAGGGTTTTACATGTACTTAAGTCTTTTAAGGACATCGTTACTTTAAAATGCCCAGAATAAGTCTACATGTATAGAGTTGCTTCTCAGCCCCCCCCCCCCAGCCCCCCCCCCCCCCCCCCCCGATAAAAAAAGGAAAAATTACCTTGGACATAAAAAGCTCCAATCTCATGCACGGCCCTTTCAAGATCGTCTCTAGACGGTGTCTTTGAAGTCTTAACCCAATGTTCTAGTACACACCAAACAAGCTCACTGCTGCCAAATTTCCCATAAATGACTTCAAGCCTGTCCAGGTATTCTCCGTGCATACCGAGACGTCTCGCAAGATGTCGCCACTGAGAACCTGTGGTGAAAAACGGAAATGCATGCCAAAGATATTTATTGATTTAAATGGGTTTTAAACTCTGAGCATAAAAAGCGATGGTGCTCTTTACAAGAATTGCAGTCTAAAGTTATAATTATTATAGAAGAAAGAAAGAAAGAAAGAAAGAAAGAAGCATATATATACACCCACTTATTGCGGCACAGCAAGCTAATGAATGATTGACACAAGATAATCACGGGGCGACTTATTTTAATGCCCAGTGTGGCGTGCACCTAATCCCCATGACTCATTACACTGTGAGAAAATGCAATTATTTTTGTAACCCCGAACTGTGATTATTCAACACCAACTCCTCTCCCGTGATGATAAACAAATTTCGATGTTTTCCCCATTTTTATAACTGTTCGAGTATAATTTTAATAAAACAGAGGCAAATTCCATGAGGACTATGATTAAAACAGAAAACGCTTGCGATGGTCTGTGAAAAAAGTACCTGAGCGTTGTCGTTATTAACCTACCTAGGCTTTCGGCTAATCGGGAGCAAAAGCCTTTTAGTCCAGGGTCAGCTTTAAAGACGGCTTTCACGTCAGCCACATCTGGAACGTCTGAGACGAGATGGAAATAATAAAACCTACGCTTTCTTATTTGTCTGTTTACATGGTACACTTTTATTGAGGCTTACATATGACAAGATTCTCTCTCTTATCACACACACACACACGCACGGACGTAGGCTATATCACGTGCGCACGTGTATGCGCACCTTTCTTCCCTGCAAGTCAAATAAAGCTAAAACTATGAATTACACATACTTGCACAACCAGAATCCACAGCACCCCTCTCCACCCCGACGGCTTCAGCGGCCTGGATGATCTGCTGGCTAGAGACATTTTGAGTTGTCCTGGACCAGTGCTTTAATACTTGAAACAGGAGTATTTCGTAACCAAATTTCTGTGGGTCGTGCCTAGCCCCTAAGCCATTTATTGCGTCCTCCGTAAGACCAAGGGCTAGAGAAAATGAACGCCATTTCTCATCTGTAGAATAAAAGAGAGCACGAATATAATGGATAATATCAAGTACATACATGTAAATACTACTTGACAACGAACACCAGAACCGGTGTTCCTCTATCTCGAGAATTAGGGACATTTATCATGCAGTATGAGTAATCACTTGAAATCAGTGCAGCAAACTCATAGTTACATAGAATAAATTTATATTAATGATAAAGCATTATTTACTGTCACCTATGAACAATTTTAATTTGTCGGCAGATTTGGAAATTCGCACTTATAGATATAATATCATCATTCATGTACAGTGTATTATCCAAATATAGGCCTATATATCTTGTGGCATTGTGGTTGGTGAAAAACGTTATATACTACTATTAACGAAGTTGGGGTTTGAGACAATCATTTAACTAGTATGGTACAATTAGTATAATCAACTATCTTTGCAACAACAAAATACCACACTTACTAGGCCCTACTGCAGTTAAAATATAATTGATATAGATACCTAATTTGGGCGCATAGAGTTTGCTGAACGTTTTTAATTCAGTTTCTGTAACCCCGTAGGTGGGACCAGCTTCTTTCTTTTGGAAAGCTTCGTTGATTTCTCTTTTCAGCGTGTCGATGACATTTTGTCCATTTCGTTGGATTTCATTTATGATTTCAGACGTGGTGTCTGGGGACACTGTTCTTAGGCTTAGGCATTTGTCAAAGGATTCAGTCATTTTTTGGGATACCTTGAACAAATTTAAATTACAGACAAAGGAATCACACACAACTTTACAAACAACTAAAAATTTATCGAAAACAAAATATCAAAAGGTCGAGGAAGTCATGAGCAAAATACTGTATACAGATAAAGAGACGAATGAAAATTCAAAACGATGAAATGAAAGCAGACATGCAGACAGAGAAAAAATAGATATACAAAGTAATTTTGAGAGTAAAATTAAAATCACAAAACAAATCGTATACAAAAAGTATCACTGGTGGTGTAGGATAGGCATACTTGTACATGTATTACAGTAGAGGCTCATTGCAACAAATGCAGCAGGTGTGACGTTATATTTTATTATGTTGACACGTACGTGATACAATTCAAAGGGGAACCCCCTTTTCACATAAAAGCTGCCCGTCGTCTAAAAATAACAATGACGACATGCAGTCTTTAAGGGCATTTTTTTTTTCGATTTTGAAAGTAGACCATTTTAAGCGTTTTTACACAATTGAATGGACTGTTTGATGTCGTTGTTGTGAAGTATAAAGCCTTAATGTACAGTATACCTTGTCTGTAGGTCGCACAGAACATGGTCTACGATAATTCCCTGCACAGAATGATCTCACCATACTGAGCCTGCTGCAAAGGCCATGCATGTTTACACAGTAGCAATTCTAAACATTTACTTACATTGTCATTTGACGCCTGTAGGTGAAATATAGTTTTAGTTGCTGCTTTATAACTTTGGCAAACATCCTCATATTGTCTTCTCATTGTCTCTTCTCTCTTTCGCAATTTTCTAATTTCGCAGTTTGCTTCTTCTAGACGTATCTTCAGGTCATCTATTTCGTTCCGGTATCTTTCACTTCGTCTTAAACTGCTGTACGAAAACTTTTTCTGAAAAATTTCATCTGCCTCGCTGTCGCTGTCGTTTTCGAAATGATCCTGTTTTGCTGTATCGGTCAGCAACCCTGTTAGTTTACCCTGCTTTTCATTAGCTTCTGTTGATTTCGTATAGTCGATGGAAACGGGCGGATGCCCAGTAGCGATATTGCTGCACCCTTCAGCCATTTTCTTATGATTTCTTTCTCAAAACATTCCCAACAATAACGGTGACAAACAGGTAGACATTTCCTCTTTGCATCATATTTACCCACTGTGATAACCCAGTTTCAAATACGCTTTATACAGTTGTCAAAAAATCGATAATGTGTACCGTGTGACGCATGAATATAATTTCACCTCTCTAGCGCACCAAACCAACACACACGTGTGCAAATGCGGTTGCTGTTACATTACAACAACTCCATCATTGCGCTGTTAGCATGTTTCAACAAACTCACTCTTCAAAAAAGGTTCAAGCTTTGAAATTTATCAACGGAAAACATATATATTATTCATTCATATGTCACTTCTGACTTATCTGGTTGAGCGGCGTTATCCCACGGTTGCGCTAACGTATTGATAGTTTTCAGAATGAAAACATGGGGAACTTGCATAGAATAACGGAGACAGAAAAATATCCACATCGCTTTCAAGAGTCACTGATTTATGAAAAATATCATGTCAGCATATATTCCGAAAATGAAGGCAAACAATTGTGGATTTGCTTTTGCGATCGATTTACATGTATTATTTTTTATTAAAAGTTGACAGTAATAGTTAAATACAGAATATATTACTTGCAAAAAAAAAAAAAAAAAAGCGAGAGAGAGAGAGAGAGGGAGGAAAAAACGATTTGATTGCACCCACCTAAATCGTTGGTTAAAACATACAGAGAACTGACGGTGCCCGCTAGTCAGATCCCACCTGGGCCATTCTGATCTTTACTTTCCAGAGTTTATTGCAGACAGGCATTCGCCAAAAGTTACTTTTCATATTTTTTTAACCATATATTTTGCAGATACAGAAAAATACCCATTGACCCATTTATTTGTCATTCAAACTATAAAGGGCCAAACTACCGTAGTATTACATTGACAAGCAGAATTATGGTCTAGCAACTTCCACAAATTGTTCATTAAAAGTAAATAGATTTCAGGCTTTTCGTACATGTCACAACAAAACGATACACAATAGCATTTGGGTCAGATTTGTCGGCGATGTTCATCATTCATAATTACAGGTAGGTCTAATACTTTTCTCACTGAATCTTTGTTATATTAGACAGAAGATTTGGGTAATTATACCCTGCAATTTTAGAAGAAACGCTAAATTTCAACTGACCCGAGTCATTTCTTAGGTTGTCCTTATTGAAGTAACCTGGTCGTGTTTCCAATGCAGTAGGCAGTGATACTGTATTTACCCATTTGTCTATCGCAAATAATGTTATCATAGAAACGCATTACTTCACAGCAACTTGTATGAAACTTTTTTTGACATCATTAAAGTCAACCTCTCATTTGCCAAGGTTCAGTTCACATGATAACGCAGTCTTTTCTTTTAGGAATAGCCCCGTTTTTCAACATGCTTATCTTCTCTTTCTGTATGGTAATAAGCTTTTGTTCTATCTTCCGTGCTTCTTCGGCCTCCTTCGAGAGCCATTGACACTGTTCGGCGGGGTTGACAGCAGCGGCCTCTTTTTTCATTATTTCTTCCAAGTCCTATAAAGAAAGTTTAACATGTACTTTTGTAAGTATATCATTATCTTAGGTAAACGTGATTTGTGTTTTAGTTTTTATTCTTAGATAATTTATTCAGCAATTGCCCATGTGCAAGGTGCATTTCAATACTAATCATACGCGTTTTAAATTAAATTACATATCATGCCATATATATACGATTATTGAAATTAGTCCCGTTGGTAACTGTAAAAAATCAACCAGCTGATTTTTGAGATACCTCATTTGAAAGGCAAACGCTACACGTTTTGAAATGACTTCAAATCATTTCTTTATTCCGATTCTGCTATAGTATTCCTCGTTTACTACTTTATGAATAATATTACTAGATAATCAAGCATTGATTTCTTACCCTAGCTTGTTTCAACATTCCGGCTTTCATAAACTGCTTAGTTTTGTTCCTATCTCTCTGCTCTCGGAGGTCCGGACCTTCTTTTATCTAAAGAGATTATCGGTGGTATAAGAAACGCCTACATGTATTATTCAACCCCCTCCCCAGCCGCCCCCCCCCCAGCCTCACCCCTTTTCTCGCTTTCTGAAATATTTGTAATTTCGTTTTTCTTGGAAACATTTTTGACAATTCGCTTTTACGCAATAGAGCATATATTGTAAAATATCAATATAATGCGCTCACAGCATAAATATTCTTAATGCCACGTCTTAAATGGAAAAATCGTCTCTTGATGTCTATGAAAATCAATCTGTTAGCAGCTTTATTTGTGCTACTCTGGCCAAGGAAGGTTTCTTGGCGTCGAGAAAAAGAAAAGAGATAAAAAAGGAACAATAACATAAATCCTTTCAATCCAAAAAGAATTTAACAAGAAGCCCGACATGAAAAAAATGAAATAGTTAGTCTAAATAAATGCGAGGATAATACTTGTATATTGTAATTGGTCACGTTTGACAGCGTCATCTAAGCTGCTATCCAAACCTCAAACTATTTACCATTTGTGTCAGCTTGTTATAGTATTTCCCAGTGAGTTCTACCACCCGCTCTTTCTCCCACTTAATTCGATCCATGTGTTCCGCGATCTCGTGGACCTTTTGGCGAGACTGTTCGTTCTTCAGGTGCTCATCCTCCTGCTCTATGTGCCCCCTTATTACTGCCTCTCTGAACAACTTCATTGCCTGGAATATACAATTTATACAAATACGTGTCTCAACTTCAACTGAAGCTTGATAACTCGAAACTCGTTTATTCATGCCTAATGGCCCGGTTGGAAATGGTAATCGTTATTCGTTAACAATATAATTTGTGATGCAGTGAACACCATTACGTTATGCTCACAAAGAGATATTAAACTGATAGATTTTCAACATCCAATACAACTGTAATGAATTTTGTTTAAAGAGACCATGCAATGCACACAGTAGAGAAGAATGCCATGAAACCCTATGTAAAACGGAAACTATCTGGCAGGTCAACAACTATTAGACGAAATGCCTACATCCTGAAAGCTTACTAACTGATGACACTAGGAACAATTTAACTGCAGGAAAAAATCTGTCATCAAATGTCATCTTTATTTGTACCTTTAGTTTATCAATGAATTCCTCCATATCCGGTGATTGCAGCTTATTTTTGAGCACCTCGTACTTGGCTGGTCCTCTGGCCTTGGATATGTAGTCTTTTCTAGCGCCATCGAGCTTTTTACACAGTTTCTCCATGGAATAATCGTACAGATATTTCATGGCGTCATCACGAACTTCTTTGAAGAGCTTCTCCGCGATCTTCTCGCAGAAGCGATGTGATGATTCGAGATTTTGTTTTCGGAACTTGAGCAATTCTCCCCCAACCAGGAGAGGACCGCTGTGTCTTACAGGCTTTCCGTCGCGGTCCTTTGACATGAGTGTTTCATCCTCTAGTTTGACTACAATTTAGATTGAATGATTAAATTGATTGAAAATGTGAAGCCATAATATTAGCGTCTGATTAAAATGTTTACTATTTCTTTCGTTTTCGATAGAATTGGGTAAAAAGGAATTCGGAAATTCCACCCATTTTACAGCTCTGACAGACTTACCACTATCAATTTTGTCGTTATCACTTTATGTTAGGGAGTATATATGGATTATCTCAATAAATCAAGTTTATAAAATTTTAACAAAAGATGCACTTATTGGCAACGAATTACGTTATACACAGTAAAATAATTGCATGGTTTAAAAAGGATCGTCGACTACTTACCAAGCTTGTCTAACATCTTGGGGACGGTCGCAATGTATTCTGTCCTGTCTCTCTCCTCTAGGCATCCAAATCCTGCCATTCTTCGATACATTTCTTTCAAGGCCTTGTCCACGGCCTGTCTGTGCAATTCCATCAGAGTGTCCCTGCAATATAAACAAGACATATAAATAATCTTTTGCCATGGATGTTAATATGTATTTTAGATTCAACTAGCGAACCTTTTTTTTTTTGTGCAAACCGTGCCATACATTATTATGGAATATTAACATTGTAATTTTGAGATGTTTAAATGGTTTGAGAATAGCAGAGTAGGCATTACCGTTTTTTATCTTCATCAGAGAATTCTTCTAGGGGAGATTCTTTCCCTTTCTTCGTGCTTGCCGCCTCATACAGTGTCTAGATTCAAAATAACACAAGCTAGTATACATGTATAGTTATTTACTCACTACTTCAACACAAAAGAAAAGTCAATATAAAAAATCAAGCACATTGCCAATGTCCCCCAATTAATCTTGATTTTTTTTTTTTTCATTTTTAGTATATCACACCTCAACTAGAAAAGTAAAAATTGTGGATTCCCTGGTACTCCAAGCTACGTGTTTTCTCTTAGTGCTATAGACATACGATAGGTCAGCCAATCCATATTCCACTTACATTGTACCAAGCCATCTTACATTTATAGTGTTTTTTAATAGTATTTACCTGCATTTTTTCATTGTAGAAGGCCACGATGTTGTCCACTATCTTCAGTTTCATCATAATCATGGTAAGTGACCAGGCAGATGACAGACTGGGGACATTTTTCGGGTGGTTAACACAGTCCAAATAGACGCGAAACAGTTCTATGAGATGTCGGCCTGGAATAAAATCAAAATAAACCCAAATGTATGTGTTTTGTTGATTCAGTCATGTAAGTTTTCGCTGTATTAAAAAATGCACTTAAACTGCTGACCGAAAGCAATGAGGAGCAACTGAACCGGTCTGGAACAGTTTGCAGACCAGACGATGAAATAGTGGAGGTAATATAGCGAATAGTACACTGTCTCACCAGAAAGGGCAGAGCCATCCGTAAATCCAAATATAGGTCGAATTTTCTGTGCCATGACATCCAGAAACTTATCCATTTCTTTGGTAAACTTGGGACTGATTTTGTCGGCATGTTTAGCGATATCCTCCACCACGTCTTCTGGTCCTGGGCAGGGAAGGCAGAAAGCATCCACAGAGCAGAACGCTGAGACCAGGGCCTCGGCTGTCCTGTCTTCTTCGGTCAGCTCGTCCTCCGCCGTGTCACGACCACACACCTACAGGTAAGACGATTCACGATCAATAATTTGAAAGCTTATATGTCTTCAATCAGGTATTTTTTTAAAAAAATCAAGCAGTTTTTTTAATGGGGGGATACAAAGTTATGTCACTTTAACTTGGAATCAGACGGCCCGAAACGGCCTTAGTCTCTCTCTATTTATTGCACTTTAAAACTAAAATCAAGTGAAATAGCACAAAACAGAATGGAATTACATACATCAATATAGATATATAACAGAAATACATGTTTAAAAACTCACACACACAATACTCACGTACATACCCCCACGCACTCGAACACGTGTATATACCGTGGCACACATTCGTTAGCTAAGACCCATACAAAAGAAAACATATGCGAATCTTGTTACCCCTTACACCAGATCGAACCACATACTTACCACTCTTAAGATATAATCGCTTGCTGATAACTCCTTTGTTGACGGTAAAATCAACTTTTTATCGACGTCGCGGCACAGCCAAATGAAATCAGGCATGTGAGAACGGAACTCTTTCAAATCGGCGACGACCTGCCCCTCTTGTATGCTAAGATTCTTTGCAAGCGTTGTAAGAAATCTGGAAAATAAGAAAAGTAGACGTGAGTATATATATATATATATATATATATATATATATATATATAGTCGAAAAGTCCCTTCAATTTCCTCAATACATGAATGTACATTTAGCAGTGGTTATTCAAACGCATTTATCAGCGCTAAAAAGCAAGTAGGAGATTAGTATATTCATTTCATGTTTTTCACATTTAGATTTATTTTACATTTTAAAAGATCTGCTTTCGTGACTAAGGATTTTTACATTTAGCACGAGGCATAGAACATTGTGGTGATTACAGAGAAAAGACAGAAACCGTAATATAACTAACGACAAAAGACGAAGATTTTATTTGGATCGTGCAATTTTCATCCGCGTGAAAATTTGCTCTACGAGACTCTACGAAAAATATATAGCATTTATGTCTTCTCCATCCCAGTGTACCACAAACTTTCATGGTCCAATTCACAACAAGAAGAAGGCAACAAAGAATATCTATTGTTCGAGATTTGGCCAAACAAGGCCGCTTTTCGTTTTTAGCCCGATTTTGGCTAACAGGGCACAGATATTAGTATACAACCTCAATAATAACACCTAACTAGAAAAGCACTCCGAGAGCGCAGACTTCCGCCAAGGCAGCGATTTTTGATTATTATTGATTGTTGATTGATTATTGATCCGGATTACCACCAAAAACTAATCATCTCTTCCTTGGCCCACTTCTGACAGTTCCTGAAAATTTCATCAAAATCGGTCCATAACTTTTTGAGTTATGTTGATGACAGACAGACAGACAGACAAACAAACAGACAAACAGGGGTGAAAACATAACCTCCTTGGCGGAGGTAATTAACCTATTTGCACTTGTCCAAGCTGGGACGAGGTGTGTTTACCAGTAAAAAATAATACCCCCACTACCAATAAAGGCGTAGAAAATTACATCTCTAACAATATAATACAAGTAAATCTCAACACATGTAAATTCGCAGGAAGTAATATCCTCTCATCTTCAACAAGAACGCGGCCCTGTCAATTTATTGGTTAATTTATACAAAACAAGAACTTACTTCAGTTTGTTCAGATCCTTTTTCGACGGGATTCCCAGGGTGTTGTAGACGACGACAGAGCTGATCAACAGGGTGGATAACAATAGCCCGGCGTCGTCTTCAAAATCTAGAAAATACCATTATTTATCTCACATAAAGATTGCAGTTGTAAGTAACAACAGGTTTACCTGTCACACTTTGGAATTTTGTTATTTGTCGCTTAAAAATCAAGTTACTCCAGACAAACCAAACTTTTTAAATTAATTAGATTTGACAAAATGGTGTTGTTAAGAAAGGTCAAAAATCGATACAATCTATAGCATGCAGATTTAACATTTTATAGTAATATTTATGCGGCTTTTACAGTCAACGAGGCGGTAGTACAGTATATACGTATCGGTGACTTGATATCATGCATTCAAAGTGATTTTTCTAGCCTACAATCGATCTTCTAACTCAGGCCTGTTGAACTCAAATATGTTTTTAACTCTTTTAATTTAGATTAAGCCCAGTCATGCATTCAACGTTAAAATGAAAAGGAGAAGCAGCATGCATGTCTATATACCGGTAGCAACAAGATGTACGGCAGATATGGGATATAAAAAATTCCCTTGCCTTAAGTATCAAACTTTAAAAAAGGCAATCATTGAATATAAGTTTGCACGCAGCGCCCAATAGTTATAGTAGTAAGAAGTCCCAATCATACGTCTTACTGAGATAGTGCAGTACTACACACCTGTACATGTACATGCAACACACATTTGCTTAAGAACGATCGAAATGCGCCTTACTAATCCAAATGCGCAGTACAGGTATTAAGATAAAGAACTGCACGGATAGCATCCTTACCCGAGGCACCAAAACAGGTGACAACAGTTTCCATGCTAACTGCTGATTATAGAAATTTACTTTTTCATTTTTAAGTTCATAACACATTTTATATTTTTTGTGGATATCGATTTACATGTACCTTGTGGACACATTTGTGAGTCAGGTTTCTGCATTTATAATCTACCTTAATTTTGGCATGTTTACAAGTCTTTTGAAGTTATGAAATAAATGACCCCCCTACTCCCCCCCCCCCAAAAAAAAAATTAAAAAACAAGAAATTTATTTTAAAGTGGAAAAGAAATTCTGGCAGTCATTTTATGGCTTTTACCTAACTTTTAGAAAATAAAATAAATATGGTCTTAAACGACAGAGTACAGCTGCGCGGTACAGGTATATTTATGCCTGATAGGTCACAAAATTCCACAAAATGCTTTTTTTTTTACGAAACCTCACTGGCAGACTATTCCTTTAGATCAATCGCATCAACACACATGCATGAATGCAACGCAAACACACGCACACACAAATGGGATGAATAAACAAACAAACAAAAAATAAATCAAGAATTAAACGATACAAGATACACTGCACCCCCCCTGCACACACATAAGACACTACCTAAATTGACATGCAGTAAAACCACTGTGACGTCATCACTCTTAAGAACGCTGGTGCCTAGCCATGCTCCACAAGGTTTGGTTGTCTGAACCATGAACTCAGCAGACACAGTAAACGCTTTGGAAGAGCCAAGAAGTCTGTGGATATAAAATATATTAAGCTTCGAGACAATTTGTTTTTAAATTAAGATTAAAAGTTATGGTTTTACGTGTGTGTGTGCGTGTGTGTGTGTGTGTGTGCGAGAGAGAGAGAGAGAGAGAAAGAGAGTCTAAAATTTGCATCGTGTGTTAATAAATTGACATACAATATGAACAGCTCAACGCCGTGCTCAAACGCAACTTTTCATAAACATGAAAATATGACGCGCTTATCATATTCCTTGCAAAATTCATCACCCACGATATATCATTTTACACTATAGTGTAATTTTACCACAAGACAATTTCGCTCGACTGTTGTTGGAGATGTGAGAAACGACAGACGGCACAGTCAGTCCGCATCTAGTGATTGCAAAGATAGGAGGCATCCCCTCGAAGGCAACAGTTGGACTATGTCCATGGCTTACCCCCCTTCGAACACCTTTTCTGGTGGCTGATCAGGGCAATCCGAGACTGCAGTTCTCACAGGTACATGTATATATTGCTGATGGGACTGCTCGAGTTCCTGCCCTCCTCTTCGCCCATGTTGCTTCAAATTCAGCATTCAGCTTGTCCGCAAACAATTCTCCTTTTTTTTCGTTTTTCAGAATTCCACTAGGATCAACCTTATCATTTAATATATTTGAGGAAATTCCAGAAAACGCACTGCTTCACTTACTATGACCATGTTGTGAAGACTGAGACAAATAAATAGATAAATAAATTGCAGGATTTCAACAGAATAAAACAAAAATTCAGGTTTTTGTGATTTACTTACCTGGACACTACATACGCCTTTCCTGCCATGGGTTCCCCACAGACGGCCATCACACAGACCGGGCCCTCTATACCACCTATCAACTCGGCCGCTTTTTCGATCAGATTTAACTGTCGTCTTCTCTCCCCAACCACGTCCAGGACTGATCCTTTCTCGGGGTTGTACAGGAAATCATTGGGTAAAATCAACGGAATGGACAACTGCGGACAGTCTTTCGTGAAGGGCTCCACGCGGAATCCTCGTTTTCGCAGCTCCGAACTGGCCATCTGAGCGACGATTTGCCTGCGATTTACCCCGTATTTTACTAATCAGATGACACGGTAATTTTTACTTATTTCACTTATTTTTGGGGTTTAATATACTTCATCCAAACTTAAATAATGTTGAAAATCACGCTCTCTCCATAACTCGCTATTATACGGACCAACTACATGTACGTTCACGGTTATGTACAGTAGCCCAACCTTCCCCCCAGCCTACTAAGATCTCCACAGGTGGCTATAGGGTCTAATCAGGCGACGCCCACTCATCAAAGCACTATATTGATTGTGCAATCTTAAATCTCCTTTGTTTGCGACGGGGAATCGAAATCGCGGAAATCGATATTTATATGATTGATCGGTTATTCTTTGAAGATCAGCTGAGGCTTGGGTTAAGTAGTATTGGGCGATAAAGGGCATTGTTTTGCAGTGTATCGAATTCCAATAAACAAGTGTTTGAATAGAATCACAGCCTGTGATTTTGATCTTAAATATTTTAATATTTGCAGATGCAGGGTTTTGCTCTCTCTCTCTCTCTCTCTCTCTTTCTCTCTCTCTCTCTCTAGATACATTGTATCTCTCTGCGTGTGTGTGTGTGTGTGTGTGTGGTTGTTTGTGAATATATGTGCTTTGTTTCTATTCAATTATATTACAATGATGATCAACGTTTTGCCTTTTGAAATAATTTCAATGTTAAATATTTATTTGTGTATTTATTTATTTATTTATTTATTTATATTTATTTATTTATTGTATTTATTCTAATTTCGAAAGACGTGACTTCTGAGGACACACGTGTTAACGCAACGTGCTGAAGCAACCCGACGCGGTCCTTATCAAGATGGAGAGATACCAAGTTTCTATTCAAACGTGTTTACATTAAAATGCAGTTAGTTTGAGCACATCTTTTCCAACAAGCAAAGATGATGTGTAAGGCATGGGCGTATTGAAAATTAAAGTGACAAAGCCAGTTTTTCCAGAAATTAGCGTACAAATAAATTAACGCATCTCACGTACATGCTATAAAACTGAAATGCAAATTTACGTTCGGACACATATTAGTGTAATGGAGATCGTTTAGACTGTATCAAAAGATCATAGCAATGTCCGAATGCGTGATCAAAATCCGTTTTAATGAATTTTAGCACCACTAAAGCTCGATTGTATTGTCTTTTAACTTTGTAGGATCCTTTCTCTCTCTCTCTCTCTCTCTCTCTTTTCTCTCTCTCTCTCTCTCTCTTTTCTCTCTCTCTCTCTCTCTCTCTCTCTCTCTCTCTATTTCTCTCTCTCTCTCTCTCTCTCTCTCTCTCTGTCCGTATGTGTATGTGTGCGAACGAGCGCGTATGTATGTATTCGTGCTTTGTGACACTGATACTCAACGTTTTGATGTATATTCTATATCAATTCATATGTTAATCAATTATATGTATATTTATTTATTTATTTTTTTATTTATCTATTCAATACTCTCAAATCGAAAGACGTGTGTCCTTATAACGTGTATTTGACACGACACGACACGACACGACAGACGCTATGCATATCAAGATGGACAGATGCAAAGATTCTTTTCATCCTTGTTTACGTAAATAATTCAAATAGTTGGAGCATAAGCAAAGATTATAACAGTTTCTCATGATTTCAGTTTATCTTTGCTAAAAATATAGACAGTGACTTGCACATTCTCAGCTAAACAAAGAGGTCAGTTCTTCTAGAAGTTTCTCCTGGGGTAAGGCCATATTGAAAAGAACCAAGGCTGTTTTTGTGTTAAAATACGAAATTTGCCATAATTTAGCTTTCCAAAAATCATGCATCTTACGTACCAATGAAAGTTTCGGATCTAGTTTGTTATTTAGATTTTGCCCAATCAGTGGTCTTTAAGAAGGGTATTATCGATGCAGCAGAACCGGCGCATAAAAAGAATTTTTTTGCTGCTTTCCTTGTTTTTGAGAATTAGCTTTAAAACATCTGTTTCAAAATTTCTAAATGATAACCATTTATTTATTTGAAATAACAGCATGGGGATTCCATGATTGTTGGCAGACATACAGTACCTTGTTTTGTGCATATTGCATATTCATTTTATTCATTTATTTTCTTTTTTACTGTAAACTCTAAATAATAATAATAATAATAATAATAATAATAATAATAATAATAATAATAAGCATTTAAAGATGAGCAGATTTAAGTTAAAAGATCGTTTTGTTTTGGATAAGCGAGAGTGAGAACTGCGGTGCGCTACTAATCGCGTACTCATCCAAGGAAGACCAACTTTAACAGTTTTATTTTAAAATAAAGATGTCCTAGCATTATTGAGCAGGGCTCCATTTTGATTATATAAAATTGACAAGTGCATATTGGATGCAGCAATACAATTTAGTCTAACTTAACTGCAAACTATCGCTATTACTCTAACGACTTCAAGTTTGTATATTTGCAATGAAACTATGACTTTTCTCTTTATTGTCTGCATGCTTATTGCAAACCAATAAATACCATTTATATCCTCACATAATTTGAAGTCGAACGTACCCTCCCAAACCCTCTATCTCTTTCCGATCGTAGCGAATCACGACTCTAGAAAAAATGGATTGGTCGATTTCGTTTAATTAATCTCTTCTGCGCAAAACGTAAGGTATATAAACCAGCGCTTTTTAGATGAGCGGTGCAGTAAACACTGTTCGTCAAAGACAGCTTGTTCCGTAGGACGTCATACGCTCTCTTCAGCTGAAGCTGCTTTAAAATTTAAGTCAACTGCAATACCATGAAAAGTCTACCTTTTTCACTCCTCGTTTCGCTGGTTGTGGCATTTGCTCCCGCGGCCGTAAATGCTTACAGCGGGGCTCAGGCATTGTTCAAGAAGATGATTGAATTATTTCACATCAACCACCGCCTTGAGTATGTCACGAATCAGATTTCTGAAAACTGTCCAGGTTTCTTCGCCAAGAGAGAACGCTTTGTCAAGATGAATAAATATGTTGGCAAAAGAGGGCTTGTCGCTGAAGAAGAAAACATCGACTTTGAACTGCAACTGGCAAAACATTCCCTAAAATTTATGAAGCAAGCTCTTTTGGACTGCAGACGAGGTAAGTCCCTTTCAAAATCTTGGGCGTGTAATTGGTATACATTGTGCATGTCATATTTAGCCCCTATATATGCTTCTTGGTTATGTACATTTGACCGAATTGGACATAAATGGTGTATAATTTTTCAAATCTTGTATTCAAATGGTAAGATGACAAAAATATTCTTGATTAACAACTATACTAAATGGCTCGTCTATTCCTTGTTACAGTGAACTGTTCTTCGAAAAGCAAAATACGCATAGAAAAAGCTTCCACCTTATTCCAGTATACCACTGCCAGATCTTATCACTCCGCTTGGATGAAGGATTCTCAACCATTAACTCTTAAAGAAGCTGGTAAAGTTTATTTTTTTCGTGGGCATTACTACAACAAAGTTGTTGTGTTCGACACTTTCACAGCTATGAAGCAAGGTACTCAATCTGCGTCATTTACACTTCCCTATTACTTTGCTGGCACGGGCCATGTCGTGTATTGGGGCAATGTATACTTTCGTCGATTAAATACGCAGAATATCATTAAGTATAATCCCCTGAAAATGAAGATCATGGTAGAGAAGCAGATGGACGATGTGGATGCGGGAAGCAATTGCCCATATCAATGGGGCGGTTACACTACCACTGATTTTGCCGTGGATGAGTTCGGACTGTGGTTAGTTTACGCGAATAAAAATGATAGCTGTAAGTTGGTCATTGCCAAGATGAACCCGGACACTCTCAACGTGGAGATGTCGTGGTCGACGACTATTCCATACACGAGCGTTGGAAACACGTTCATGAAATGCGGAGTGCTTTACGCCACGAATTCCTACAGTGATACATCCACTTACATCAGTTTTACCTATGACACCAACACTGGGAAACAAGAGTCGCTTCCCTCGAATAGGATCCCGTTCAAACAACCTGGTAAATACAACACCATGTTAGATTACAACCCACATGATGGTCTTCTGTATTATGCAGATTACAAAGATGTATACTTTGCCACGTTTCCAATTATCCAATCAGTGTAACAAGATTTCGCCTTCAGACAAGAAAGCCAAGAAATAAAAACGTTGGAACAATGGTGTTGCTTGTCAGAATCCATCATGTGGGATGGGAAGTGGACTGTCTGTCATGCTGGACTCTCTGTCACCGGCATATTAGTGGGAGGAGGAGAAGAGACCTTTGAGAAGGATTTGAAAGATTCTTCTCCCAGTAAAAGTGCGTAAAATTCGGTAAACTGGGGAAAAAGTCTCTTGAATGTGGTAGATAAGATTCTGGTCGCAATTAACCTCAAATTTCGGAATATAACTGCAGGACGTTCAGCACTCATATATTTTTAGCATCAGAATGTGCTCTTTTAAAGTCACGAGTCCAATAGCGATTGTGTCTACACGTGTATTTTGCAATCGAGTTATCCACTACTGTTTTCTTTTGCATGTTAGAATTGTATCGAAGTAAATTACATCTTATTTTATTTAGGTAACCTCTTGAATATTCAAATAAGAGCTAAACCTATGTCTGTCGTTTTCGTTTAAAATTGTCTACAATAACAATAAAAATCACGCTTTAAGGCAATAAAATACACTGTGCATGTAGATGGCCACTCTGATAATGAAAAAAAAATTCTTTTATGATTCATTTCTTTATGTCCCTGTTAATATTAAAATGAAGGTTGTTATGTACTCGCTTGGATTAAACCGAGTCAGCGATTACGTGCATTTCTCCACGTTCTCATCGCACAGAAATGCAATGTTTGAACAATGTTTTTTTATTTCGTAATACAAAGGGGATACAACGTGTCTGTGACAGATAAGAGGTACATTTGCTTAAAATAATAATTTACTCTAGGCTCACATGCGGCACCAAGCGGGTTTTGTGGTAAGAAACCGCAATCAAATTTACACCCTTCTTACATCTTACTTCAGGTTAAGGGAAAAGGTATCTAGATATCCTCTTCCCCCGATAGTCATCGAAATATTGGAAGTAAACCACCTGAAATTGAAAAGCATTACTGCTGTACCCCTTTACGTATACAGTTTATTCCTACTGCAAAACAAAGATGAAATTATTTTCTGGACATTAGTTTACCTTGTAGACAATATTTGTGGGCCGAGTTTCTGCATTTAATGTCTATCTTTTTATAACATTTTCCCAAACAATTTGTTTATTTACACACTTTGTTGTTCACAAGTCTTTTAAAGTATAAAAATAAATGGACACGGCCATACACCAAAAACAAAATTTCTTTGGAAGTGAATTACAAATCCTGGCACACATTGGTTTTAGCTATCATTTTGAAAAGAAAGTAAATATGGTAGAACACAGCTCCTACACATGTGTTTGCACTGCAACCCAAGTGGCGGATTAAGAGGGGGGGGTCAGGGGGTCCTGACCCCCACCCTCGGTTTCTGAAAAATATATCACACCAATATTACCCTCTTTAAATAAGAATTTTCACTAGCTTAATTTTAGTTCTAAACCGTACCAAGGGGCACTGTTTTCTCTCCAAAACACCAAAAATTTTTCGCAGGCCCCGAACCCCACACCAAAGGGGCGATGGTCGGCTTTGCATCCGAGGTCTGTCGTTTCCGTACCCCCCCTTCAAACCATCCGCTCCTGACCCCTACCCTACCCCAACACACACACACACACACACACACACACACACACACACACACACACAAAACAATCTACAGGTACCTAAATTCACGCACTGTTCATGTTACACCACTGTGGCATCACCATTCTTAGGAACATTGGTGGCCAGACATGCTCTACAAAAGATGGTAGTCTGAACCATGATTTCAGCTGACATCGTAATTGCTTTGAAAGAGACAAAAAGCCTGCGGATACAAAATAAATCAAGAATCCAATTCATTTTGCTTTCTTAATCAGAGGCTACAGTTTTCAGTGAGATTTTGAGAGAGATTTAAAGAGAGACCTCTCAAGTTTGAATCCCGAAGAGTTATATGACCAGTTTTGTGCACTAACGCGACTGCAGGATATGCTGAATAAACAGTAAAACATGAGCCGTTTATCTCATTTCTTGCAAATTTCATCAGCCACGATATATCTTATTTCGCAGTTACTGTTATTTTACCACACGAGGAATATATCCAAATATCTTTTTGAACCGATGTTTGCAGTAGCAGACGGTTAAAATGATATCAGGCAAACTGTCACTTGGTACCGGGTTCCTGGCCCATCCCCTAGGACCAACCTTATCACTGAAAAACATTTGGGGATATTTCAGACAACGCACTGTTTTGTTTTTCTCAGTCTCACCAAGGTCATAGTGTATTTATCCAGTTTGACAGTTATAATAATAATAGAATTAAAGCAGAATTAAATCAAAGTCATCTTATGTGATTAATCTACCTGGACACTACGTGTCTTTTCCGTCATGGGTTCAACAGACTAGGCCTTCTATCCCACCTGTTGTGATGCATCAACTCTGTCGCTTTTACGATCAGACTTAAGTGTCGTCTCCTTTCGCAAACCCCTTCTCGGGACTGACCCTTTCTCGGAGTTGTACAGAAAATCATTGTTCTCTTCTAAATTGTATTTTGTGAGTTCTGTATTCTTCGTCCAAACTTGAGATCAGATATCACGGTCTCTCTCCATTCCTTTCTTTTGTACGGATTAGTAGACATACAGAGATATGATATAGTGTTCTTGGTTTTTTCGTTGTTTCTTTATTTATTCATGTATCTATTCATTTATTCTAAGTCAAAAGACACGCATCCTGAAGACGTGTATTTGAAAAGGCACGTGTCTGTGCAAACGTGCTGTAGGAACCAGACACTGTGCTTATCAAGATGGACAGACGCGAGGTTTCTTTTCATCCTTGTTTATAAAAATGATAATTCATTATATTAAAACACGTCTCTTCTTACAAGTATAGCATGTATGTGTCTCATGATTTCAGTTGATTTTTGCACTATCCTTGCTGAAAATGTAGACAGTGACACGAATATTCTTAGGTCAACAATAAGGTCAGTTCTTCTAGAATCCCTTCTTAAATAGACATTTTTGTGCCAATCTGGATACAAATTGCATCAGTTGTTATTTTACCACAGTGGTTTCCAACAAAAAATGACACACTAAAAGTAGTAAGAAATCCTAGTTTGAGAATTCTGAAAAATTTCAAGGTGGCCGCATACGCCATTAAAAAACATGCACATGTTGTACTGGGGTATATGGTTACCTATTACAAGCACTTCGTTTCTCAGTGTTTTTCTATACCTTCAATACCCCTATAATATATATATAGCTTGTAAAAAGTGGCGTGACCAAAAACTCGTTTTTAATTTAGTTTTAGCACCATTATCCCCGCTTGTCCCTTTATTTTTCATTTCATCTTTCATTTTTCATTTTATCTTTCTTTTCACCACTGTACTAAAATGCGAAATCACGTGGTATCCTGGGTGCTTTAAACACGTTTTACAAAATAAATAAATAAATAAATAAATAAATAAATAAATAAAGGGTGCCTTTAGAGTATTGAAACATGTTAATTAAAGTATATGAATTTAGCAAGTGAGAGCTGGATACAGAAACGCATGCTACCTGTAGTCAACTGTAAATACAAATAATACTAGCTACAGTACCTTCTATGTTCTCATGTAAATTGAGATCGAAAGTTAACCAATCAACCCTTCCATTTCTATCCGATCTTGGCGAATCACGTTTCTAGAGGAAAAGGATAAATCAAGGAGGTGTGGTTTCTTCGGCGCCAAAAGTGCGTTATATAAACCAGTGGTTTTCCTTGAGAGCGGCGCAGTTTTCTCTGTAGTCTACTGTTGCAGGAGGTCGTTATACGTAGCATTCGATTGAAAAAGCTGTTAGTTTAAGTCAACGTTAACATCATGAAAATTTTCAATTTTTCATTCCTCGTTTTGCTATATTGTTATTTGACCAGCTCCGGTGCAACTGGGAAAAACTTATGGTAAGTACAGTGTATTTAGCTTTTCTTATTATTTAGAATGTATTTTAAATAAGCTGTTGATCTTCATATATACATTACAGAGTATAAGGATTAAGGTTAAATTTGTTTAATGTAAAAGAGAACATAAGGCTCACCCGTGCATTTGCACGCATCCGTGCACTGGTTTATGAATTCTCGGATGCCTTATGCACATGTGCATACATCCACACGGAAGCGAACCCACACACATACGCAGACACGCATGCATACAAAAAACATGAACACACATACGCACAGGCAGGTGTACTTTTTCATCTTTTATTTATGCTGAAATTCCACAGCACATGCAAAGTGTACATTTCATCGCTGTTGATTAATATACTAACCCCTCTATTACAGCACCAGTGCCAACTTTCAAACTGTTGGCCGTGTTGTCCACGGTGAGGCCAGAGGAGAGTCCTTTACTGGTCAACTGGCTGTGGCGTACACCATTGTAAACAGAGTGAATCACGGAGGATACCCGAACACACTCAAGTAAGAATATGTTTACCTTAACAACGAACGCCATTGTAAATAACGCCCGTTAGCGGGATAGGGGTGGGGGCAAAGTAATTGCCTTTTAGCGGGATTGGATCCAGTGTAAATCAAAATTTGTTCTAGATTCTACGCCACTTGCAATTGCTGGCTATAGACATCTTATTCGGGTAAATAGACTACAGTCAAGTTTGTCTAACTGTTTATCCGTTAATCTGCCGATGTCATATTCAGAGGTCCATCTTACTTGATTGTGTACGCTTTTGCAACAATTTCGCTTTTCAGTATACACACACGCTGCGATTTAAATGATTTTAAAAGTAGTCGTTTTATCAGATTTTTAAAATTTTTATTGTAATGGACAGTGGCGTGTTAACCAACTACCGTATACCTATCGAACTTGCTTGTATAGATAGACGCAATAGATAAATAGCAATGGACTAATAAGTAACAGCCAGTTTGCTTACTACATGTACTTGCTTGTCATTACTACATGTATAAATCTAAACAAAAAACGCCTATCTCGGATTCCTCCTACATTGTACATGTCCGTCAGAGAAGATAAAATAGTATCATGCTTCATAAGATTGCAATCAACTATTTCTTTGGTATGTCTTTTGATAAGTCATTCAGTTACTAAGCTCAGAAGTTTTAGGGAGGGGTTTTGTGAGAGCTCCTTGATATTAGTAGGCGTACATGTAAGTTCGATCATTAGTTAGGTGATCGGTTCTGTTGTCCACTGATTAGTAAGTTACATGTAGTAAGCCAGTAGACGAGTAAATACGTTAGCCAGTGAGTGGGTGCATGAGGGAAATCATTACTTTTACTTTTTCTACAGTAAGGTGGTGTACCAACGATACTCCGGTGGTTACCAATACAACACACTCAGTGAACCCCGTCACGACAGAGCTTGGGCTACGTCCAAAGCCAACAATGACGCCACCTATCGTAGGGCAATCCTGGCCGCTAAAGACGCGTTGTGTGGCTACAGGTCAGATCCTACTGGCTGCGCAACAGACTACTGCGCGTACGATCCTTGCTCGGCGACAAGATCTAATCGTTACTGGGACGTCTACAATAAGAGGAAGATCGGGAACCATTGGTTTGTTTGCCGCAGCCCAAAGAGAGGTTAAGAAAAAATGAGAAGAATCTGCGTTCTCATCAAATAACGTTGCAAATATGCTTTATGCAAGTGTTAATAAACCCTTGTGTGCAGGCCTACTGTACACCTGTGTTTACGAATAGCTGACTGAGCAAAATTTTTCATTTCTTGAGAAGTAAAATTCCTTCACTTTCGGAGTAATTGCTGTTATATGCATCTGCGGTCAAATTATCTTTTTAATGTAGGTAAAATGAAGCTTCAAGCACAATGAAAGTTGGTAAAACTAAGATTATGAAATAAATGGTCATTCTCTGTACTCTTTACTGTTGTTTATATTAGCTTTAGATTGCACAGAAGGCTAGCCATAAACGGTACATCCTGAGAATATTTTAGGGAGATATATTAAAAATAAAACTGAATTTTTTTCAACGTGCACAATCTTATGCATATGTGTCTTACTATTGTAGAAAAACGGTCCATAAAAACGGGAGTAACTTTTCCACTCAGTGCAGATACTACAGTTCTTGTATCTTTCGAATTAAACAGGGGGATTTAAAAGCACAATCTTTCCAAATTAAAGACCTTTAGATAACAACGAATCCCTCTCCAGCTTCTAAACCCACAAGTTGTACATGTAGTTGTGCCAACTCCTGAATAAATAATGTCGCGTGATCAGTCTCAAACTAGGCCGCTAATTTTCAGTGTAATAAGTACGTTCTAATCAACCGTTTTTTTTTTTTTTTCATTTTTTCATATCGTTCTATCAGTCTTGCTTCAAACCGCTAAGTGCGTTCATAACTATTTTTTCATTATTTAATACCGTGCCATCGGTCTTGCCCTACCCCGTAAGTGCCATTTCACTACTCACTTTATTATCCCAAATCGGCCCCTTTCTGGGCCCTACAAATCCTACCAACAGACGGTTTGGGCGGATCCAACATAAATTAAAGAATCAAGTGTTTGGATTCTGGGTTTTGAAGGAATTGCATTTTTTCATTGACATTGGTCTTAAATGATAGGGGACTTATAATAAACCTTATTTATCAGCACGTTTTCATACAGTGTACATGTAGATGCATCATATTTCTGGCAGTCATGCATACATCACAAGCTTTCTTTTTGACGAAAATAATCTCTCTCTCTCCCTCTCTCTTTCTCTCAAAATGAGAAAATGACACTTATTAAATGTAGGATGATAAAACTGATAGATGCGTCTCCGTTGTCTAAATGTCGGGTCACAGCTGTCGATGAGTACCCCCCGTACATTTCTTCAAATATGCTTTTCAATTTACTGCATATTAATATAATCTGCATAAGAGAATCAAAGTGGATTTGGGACCCGCTCTTCCTCCCAAACAAAATAGCGCAGTCGTATCAAGCATTCTCTTTGAAAATCTTAAAATGGAAACAAAATTCTTGTTTGCATTGCCCAATCCTTAAAAAGATTTAGATTTCACAGTTCTTTGCTCTACTTTTGAGGTGACTGTATTCTACGTGTAGATAAAGTCAAATTTCATCAAGCATGAAACAAATTTTAAAATATTACACCAAGGTCTGTTGAAGAACAACAACGAAATTCATGTGTTCAAGTTCACAATGTTATCAGGAGACGTGACAATCTTTGGCTTACACCCTGACACCGGTCTCAGGAAATCGATCTGCAAAGCTATGTCATGATCACTGCTAATCACCACGATTGGCCCACACATTTCTTTATGAACTGCGACCGACGAGAACATTATCCTCACACTGGGGTTTAAGCTGTCATACATGTAGTACAGAAAGCACCCATCTTTTCGTTATGTTAACAGTTCAAGTTTTTTTCCTCTGCATGTTTCTTCATTTTGGCAGAGGACAGAACATTCCGTCAAGTAACCAAAATCAGTTTTCCACACTCCTCGAGTTACTGAAGTTACAAGTTCAAATCGAGAAAGCCAGTGGTGTTCTCCACAAGGAATGCCCAACGCTTTTCCAGCAGCCAGACGTCTCCAGCATTTTAAAGCCAGTCATAGGTAAGCTTACACCTGTTATGTCTCTGTCTCTCTCTCTCTCTCTCTCTCTCTCTGTGTGTGTGTGTGTGTGTGTGTGAAATTATGATGCCCGATGTTTTACTACTGGCAAGCTGGATCCGTCATTTCGAAATCATGCATGTTTAAAGATATTAATTTTTTTATTTTTATATGTTAGCCATCGGAAGAAATTCATTCCAATAAAAGTACCAATAAAAATTGAACAGAATTGATAAAATGTCAATATAACTTAATAAATTTTTGTTTAATTATTTGAATATAGATAGCAGATCATAGTTTTATTACATTTTGGCATAAAAAGCACTTGGAATTAATTTTGTGTCTGGTGTTGTGTTTTGTAATTTCGTAATAAAGATTGAAATGATATTTTTTTAGATCGAAGGAAATTTAAATTATTAATTATCTGGCATGCGTAGGAAAAAGACAGCTGTACTTTGGCGTGTCATCGGAGGAGATAGAATTTAGGACCAGCCTTGCTAAGCACACTCTAGATTTCTTGACGCAAAGTTACTTGAAGTGCAAAGCCGGGTCACTGAAAGTCACGACACCAGGTAAGGTAACATAAGATATCATGAATCCGTTTTAAAGGAGCCAAAATAGTAAAGGGTATCAGAACACCTTCTGTTTATTATATTACAAGAGGTAGGGCCCGTTTCCATCTTTTAAATGTAAGTGAAACTTGATACTTAATTTATTAACATTTCTACCTCTGGGTAAAATTGATACGCATAAGCTTAGATTTGCAATTATACATGTACGATGACTTGCATTTTCGAGGTTAGCTTCAATTTTAGTTGACGTACAATGTATTCAATATGTTAAACGACAGCGGACAGTTTGGGTTTCAGCATAGCGTCATTCAATTTTGACATCGTTCTAGATATCATGAAATGAATCTATCAAATCCTTGCTTTCTTAATATTTGTCGCTGCTTTTAGTTCCCGATCCATGTTACAGTCAACCGTGTCAAAATAACGGGACGTGCTCGGCCAGCGGGGACACTGCTATCTGCACCTGCCTGCCTGGTTTTACCGGCGCCACGTGTGCTATAGGTGGGTGCACGTGGACTAGTATGACGTCACAGTGATAACAGTTCTACATAGAGTGGAACAGATGAGTTAAATTATCTATAGACTCTATATCTATACTTAAAATGACTTTAAGACGTTAAGTTAATGATTTAACAGCAATATATTGCTATGGGTAATTTGGTATTTTAATACCTACCGGGTATCAGCAATTGATAATGAAGTGTACACGTGAATGACATATGTTTTCCAGACATCGATGAATGTGCAAGCGCCCCATGTGTGAATGGTGCCAGGTGCAAAAAACATCCGGGTTCTTTCCAATGCGTGTGCTTGGCTGGATTTACAGGAAATTTGTGCGAGAATGGTAAATATTTTTATTTGAAATGTCGAAAACGTAAAGTAATTGTTTTCACTACTTTTCTTTTGTTCATTTTGTATTGGCAATTGCCATAGATGATTTAAGTTTGTTTAACTGTCACGGAATACAAACGGTATAGGAACTACCGTATTTGTCAGTATTCTGAAGGGGACGCTCCGTAGTCTGATGTTATTTTGATATTGAAGTTTAAGATAAAACAAAATACAAACTTATAAGAATAGTAATAATTAACTTGTTCTTAATGATTTTATTTATTTTTTCGTGTCCTAAGGTAAGCTAAGTAAGTTTAGCCTTGACTATAAGATAAGAGTTGGGTACAAAACTGGGTCATTATTCTGAAATTTATTAATTCTTGTTCTTCTATCAAAAATGAAATGGCCATGAATGCATTTTGTAAGTGTCGGTGTGCAATCATGGGGATTATAACTGATAATTTTTTATTGGTCATGACACAGACACATAAATATTAGCAAAGTCATTATGGAAGATTTATTTGATTAATAATACCAATGGTAACCATGTTATTAAATGTTGTATATACATGCTGAGTCGTATTGAAATGTTCAAGTAATCAGTTTTTTATTATGCATTTGATAATATTTTTTGCATTGTATTGTCTTGAAATCAATAACCGATTTATTGGTCTGTGCATTTTCTCAGACCTTGATGAGTGTGCTAGTAACCCATGCACCGCTGGATCCACGTGTCAAAACCGCCATGGTCACTTTGTGTGCGTTTGCCCAGCAGGCTTTGCGGGGAATCTTTGCCAGTTTGGTAATACAGTAATGCATGCCAACGTGGAAATAACAAACGCTCTCTCTCTCTCTCTCTCTCTCTCTCTCTCTCACACACACCCCACCCCCCGAGTGTTCTCCTGCAACGCTTGTCGATTTTAATCGATTTTAAAAAATCCTTGTCACAAAATACAGGAAATTATCAAACCAAATCAAGTCACTGACATTACCGAACTGTAGCATATGATCTAGTTAAAAAGGCATGTCTTGTTAATTTTTTCAGCAAAAAAGGGCAATCGTGTATATACTGTCCTTTCGCAGTCCTTACAGTCCTTTTATAGCCCTTACATTCATTTTATAGCCCTTACAGTCATTTTATAGCCCTTACAGTCATTTTGATGTAAACTTTTAAGCTCATTTGACGGATGTAGTCCATCTGCCGTTACTCTCTCGTCCAAAAAGGAGAGCGAAATTACAGCGAAACTCTTTTCATAATATATATATATATATATATATATATATATATATATATATATTTGTAGATATCAGCGAATGTTCCAGTCGGCCTTGCCAGCGGGGAGGAACGTGTGTGGATTGAGTTAACGGCTATAGATGCATCTGCCCTGCTGGACATTATGGAAAACAATGTGAAGGTTAATTAAGTTGAAGCAATGAGATGTATTATTTGTACACGTAAAATATCAGAGCAACCTTATCTATCTACTGAGAAGAAGTAAATTAGAAAAATGTAGCATAACACATGAATAACAGTAAAAACACACACATTTGTTGGGGCGGTTGAAAAATTAATGAAGTTCACTGTTCTAATCAACGTTTAAAACAGCAATTTTCTATGACATATTAATCAGATAATCACAGCAAGTACAGTATTGGAATCGCGCAATCGTGCTTTGAAGGTCGTACAATTTCTGTTTCAGTGGTTGATCACTGCCGCAATCAACCATGCCAAAACGGTGCAACATGTGTGAATGGAACTACCACATACAACTGTATTTGCCCTGGGACGAACAATGGAAGGAACTGTGAAAACTGTAGGTATTAAATGTATATCTTTAGAAAATATTACAAAGTAAGTAATTCCGTCAGCTCCATTAATAGGTTGCTACCAACATAATTTAAAACTGTTTTTGACAGAGTAATGACCCAAACTCAATCTCATGCAACTCCTTAATTTAAGTAAACCTCAAGGACTTTCGGGGAGGCCTTTTTGTAAAAACAGGGGCTTCTACTTTTTGGCATTCCAAAACATTCATCTGATTTTGCCAAATGTTGATTATTCAAGCAGGGGTCATTGTCGCATGAAAAACGTAAGGCACAATGTAGTCCGTCTGACAGGTGTTTGCTTTCATAAGTCAGTATACTGCTGAATTCTTATGCTTTGAAGGGCGGTTATCAAGCTGATTCTGCCACCAGGCCTCTTTCATAAGTGTGCTGTCGGTACGTTTGCTATTTAGATGGGTGTTACACACCGTGTATACATTCTCCGGCTCGTTCTTTCGGGGAATGGGATTTCTGTTTGCTTTAAGATTGTATAAAATTTAAAATTTAAAAATTAAAAAAAAGAATTGTGTCATTTCAAAAGGCCCCTTGACGATCGGTCGAAGAGTCATGCCAAAGATAAAAATCTCGTTCAGCCTCTTTGAAAACGCTTTTACTTTTAAATAGCAGTTAGGTAGTACCTTTTACAAATCGTATATAGTAATTTGATCACTCTTGATTCACTCTGAACGTAAAATTCATCATTTTCTTACCTGCTCATAATTATTGAAAATAACTCATTGCTTTTATAGGGAAGAAATGTATGTCTGGCGGCTCTATTAGAATTGAGAACACATCGATGGTCTTACAGTATAGTACAGCAGCACTGTATTACCTTTCTTGGATGATGGACTCTCATCCAGCTAACCTCAGCGCTGCAAACCGAGTGTGGCTGTTCAAAGGATATGGAAATAATGTAATCTCTGTATATGAAACTGTAGAAGACATGAAGCGTGGCATACAAAGTGCGTCAATTACACTTCCATACAACTGGGCCGGTACCGGACATGTTGTGTACAAAGGAAATTTGCATTTTCAGCGTTTGAAAACTCAGAATATTTTAAAATATGACATCCAGAAAATGGCGCTTATGGCAGAAAATCACATGAAAGACGTAGGCAGTGGCAACACATGTTCCTATGGTTGGGGCGGTTACACTACCACTGACTTTGCCGTGGACGAGTACGGACTGTGGTTAGTGTACGGGAACAGGAGTAACAACTGTAACCTGGTCATCGCCAAGATCAACCCAGACACTCTCAACGTGGAGAAATCGTGGGAGACGACCACTGATATCAGGAAAGTTGGAAACACGTTCATGAAATGTGGCGTGCTTTACGCCACGAATTCCTACAATGCTCAGTCAAATTACATCCGCTATACCTATGATACCAACACTGGGAAACAAGAGACGCTTTCCTCGAATAAGATCTCGTTCAAACAACCTGGTACATACAACACCATGTTAGATTACAACCCCCATGATGGTCTTTTGTATTACGCTGATAGTAGGGACGGATATATTGCAACGTTTCCAATTGTCCTATCAGTGTAACAAGATTTCGGCTTCGGGCAAAAAGCTAAGAAATAAAAAGTTAAAACAACGGCTTTGCTTGTAGAAACCTGTCTTGCTCTCATGTTGCATGTTTGAGCATTTATGTGTGTGTGTGTGAGAAGGGCACTACGTGTTTTGTTGTTATAGGATATATAAATTGATAGATGGGTCTGAGGGTTAAGAGACGCACAGTAAAAAAAAGACTTAATTGAGGTCTTGTTTGCATATAGACTGTGGCGATCCTCGTACATTATTTCAAACCTCATTTTAAAGCGCCTGATGTTTGGATTGGTGACTTTGAATACCAGTACATTGCCACAGCCACAGATTGGCGGGAAGAGGGTGAGGGTGAGGGCGTGTTACAAACCTGTATCCATGCTAAAAAAATTTTTATATGAGTTTTTATATTCTGAACAGAAATTTAGTATTTGATTGTTTACAAAATGCATACCTGTATCCCACAATTCGTTGTGTGAAAATCGCAATGTACATCTACATGTATATGTCAGCTGAAAGCTGGCGATTCTCGATTTATGAGACTTAAGAAAAATATCCGTTTATTTGCAAAAACAGAAAGCGGTGCTTTCGAATAAAAGAAATGAGGAAAAATACATTCCGGGGCAAAAATACAAATGCAGAAATAGGAATGAAAACGCATTGTATTTGTCCTTTCGCCATCACAAACTGAGACTCGAGATCACGAAAGGATATTGCGTTTTTAAAAGGTTTGAAACAAAGAGCTCCTCCTTGCCGGCAATTTGTGTAGAAACCGGATTAGCATTTCAAGATGAACGCGTTCCTCAATGAAAAAACATTTTAAAATGGGAACTTACTTTGCTGGCCTCGTTTTAAACCAATTTTTTAAAAAATATTAAGACCTAAAGATGCCCAAAACATAGAAAATAAAAGATAACATCTGGCGAGCGTTGGTTCTAACCCTGACAATCCTCTCCAGGATGTGCCTTTATGCATAAATCCGTGGCTATATTTATCTGAGCATTCATTATTGTGTTGGCTATTGGCTCTGAAAACCTCAAACGCAACAGTATGTATCTATTTAGTCGCAGCGCCTTGGCTCTCTGCATTTTGTTGGGCGTGGGATTAAGTCAGCGTCAACAAGATCGGTTTTCCAACCTTCTCGAGCTTCTAAAGCTACAGGTTCAGATTGAGAAAACGGGGGAGTTCCTACGCATGGATTGCCCAACCCTGTTCCAGCAGCCTGGGGTTTCACGTTACTTGAGGTCTGAACCCAGAGGTAAGAAGCAACTCTCTCTCTCTCTCTCTTACAGTTTTTCATCATAAACAATGTCATTAATTTAAACGTTTTCGGTTTTTATCTATACACAGTCTCTTTTTTATCAACTGTAAATGCCATAATGAAGATTTCACATTTAAACGTATTACTGCACATTATCTGCGTGTGCTCTGCTTCATATATTCACTATAGTGTCGACAATCATTCCCCTCTACAGCCCTCTGTCTTTGGGAGTTCTCAGCATGTCTTGTTAATTACCTAAGTATGTCCCATCTACTGTGCAAAGCTATCCAGCCTATTTGCACTTTGCCTTCCCTTCCTTCTTTTCCTTCCAACGTTCCCTACGTTACTAGTTGCTTTATACGTCAATTTTTCTTTACATGTCCTAAGCCATTAAACTGGATTGTTTTTTCTGGTTTTCTTTAAGAGTATTATGTGTTGGCATCTCTTCCCCTTGGAGTTGTGTGTGTGTGTGTGTGTGTGTGTGTGTGTGTGTGTGCAAGGTACACGTACGCATCATATCCTGACTCGGGTGTTTTTCACTTTAAATTTCTTACTGGCAGTCCATGTTTTACAGCTCTGCATTATTGAAATTATCCTATGTAGCATTGTACGGTTCTCATTCTCTTTTTTCTGTTGATACTAGCAAGATACATTCTTGATCCTAAGTTGAATTGACTTTAATTACGGTATATATCTGCCGTCAGAAGTAATAAAACTACCCAGCCATTATAATCACTGACTTGTTTTGATTCAGTGTTGTTTCTATAAATGTTACATGCATGAACGTACTTTTACTATCCACGCTCACTACAGGAATCCCAAATTGGTGCATAACATCCAATGTTACATCCCAGAACCAAGATGGTTCTCTGGGTTATCAAAAAATAATGTATAAATGTCAAGATGATTGCTTCGACTAATCGAAAATGTCGGATGAAATTAAACACTCATTTCAGATATCTAAACGTCATTTCCCTCCTAATTAACGAAACTTGGTTAAACGGACTTCAATGTCCCATGGTGACTCTGTTTGTGATGTTTCACACTGCCAACCAAAATTACCGCAACGACTAGCCTAAATAATTAACTTTTTTTCACGTGACGTGGCGGTAATTTTAGTTGGGGGTGACGCACGTGTGGCCCATTTCCGGTGTGCTCTCCACTTTGTTCGTTAGTTGTAATAATAATAAATAATAAATTTATTTTAAGTCTAAAATCCATTTAAAATGTTCAGTAGACATTACATAAAATATCATAAAAAATACTACATAAAATATCATAAATAAAATCTAGGTAAAACAGCCATTATTCCATACAATTAAATGCAATTAATACAAGATTTATAAAACCAATTAAGAGTTAATCAAAATATTTCCTAAAAAAGGTATGTTTTTAGTTCTTTTTAAAAATGTTTGGTAGACTGAATTGCTCGGATTTCCAGCGGTAATAGATTCCATTCCTTTGGACCTGCAGCTTTAAAAGATATATCACCGTAGGTTTTTAATCACATTTTTACTGGGTTGAGTAGCAATTGGTCTACAGTCCGCAGATTACGCATTGGAACATAGTGACTAATTCATTGATGTATGTTGGTGCCAATCCATAAAAAGCATCGTGAGTAAAAACTAAAAATTTGAATAAAATCCTGGCTTGTAGAGGTAGCCGGTGTAAACTTTTTAAAACTGGGGAGATGTGTATACTTGTGGATGTCCGAGTTAATAATCTGGCCGAAATATTTTGAATGCGCTGCAGTCTAGCAATTTGTTTCTTTGGACAACCGTATAAAATGTAGTTGCAGTAATCTAATCGAGATGTAACTATACAATTTATAACTGTGGCTGCAGCAGAGTCAGACAACTGATTGCGAATTGCACTTATGTTCCTAATGTTAAAAACCGCTGACCCTCATACACTGGCAATATGTTTGTTCATACAAAGTGATCCATCAAAAAATACACCAAGATTTCTTGCATGAGGTGGTGTTGGCTTAATAATGCTTGATCCAATTTTGAGCTGAATTTGTTGTGCTATCATACGATTATGTGGCTGACTTATTACCAAACGTTCAGACTTTCCATCGTTAATTTTCAACTTATTACTAATCAGCCACCCGCGAAGATCATCAATACATTCAGACAAAATATCAATAGATTCATTTGGATTTTCTAGATTGCAACAAGTAAAAATCTGTGTGTCATCAGCATAAATATGATAGCCAATGTTATGATGTCTTAGTATGGCCCCAATTGGTAAGGTATACATGCAAAACACAAGAGGTCCTAGAACACTGCCTTGTGGCACACCAAAAGCTATCTCTGAAACATTTGATAATATGCCTTTTATCATAACCTGCTGTGACCGGCCTGTAAAATAAGAACGTAAAAGACTAAGAGCAGAGTTGTGAGGGCGTGCGCCTTACTCAACACGCAAAGGGCAATTGATCCTTCATTGCTTGCGACGTGCGTCTTGCACAACGCGCGCCTCTCTCGTTAACTCTGTGCGAGGGAAGCAAGTTACGCAGGCTATTCGTAGAATCTTTTGGACATGTCCAACATCCTCCGTACGTGGTTACGGGCTGTCTGCGAACTCGAAATTGCGTTAGAAGAACTTGCGTGGGACGTGAGATTCTGTGCAAAATTTGAACGCAAACAACCCGTAAGAGCCCGTACGGCCGGTTGTGACCGAGGCTTTAATGGGAATTGTTTTCACTTTAAAAAGGAAAGGGATGCAGGCAAAGCGGCACGCTTACAATACAATAGGGAACATTTCAGTGGTTTTCCAGTACAGCCCGGCCAATTCCAGACAGTCTGCGTGGATGAGAGACTCCCAACCACAGTTCGGCAGAGTGTGGTTTTTCGGAGGATCTGTGAGAAACAACCCCTTGGTTGTATTCGACTCAGTAGAGGCCATGAAGCGCAAAAACTCACGTGAGACCATCAGACTCCCATACAACTGGGCAGGCACTGGACATGTTGTATACAGGAATTCTGTTTACTTTATCCGTGCCCTTACGAAGACCATAATCAAGTTCGACCTCAAAAACAGAAATGCCATGATTGAGGCATCATTGAGAGACGTAGACGGGGGCAACAGATGTACTTATCCGTGGGACGGTTACGCTTCCACTGACTTTGCCGTGGACGAATACGGGCTGTGGTTGGTGTACGGGAACGTGATTGCGAACTGTAACCTGGTCATCACCAAGATCAACCCCGATACTCTCAACGTGGAGAATTTGTGGCCGACGACTATTGGCAGTGGAAGCTTGGGAAACACTTTCATGAAATGTGGCGTGCTTTACGCCACGAATTCCTACAGTGAAATGTCCACTTACATCCTCTATACCTATATATCACCAACACTGGGAAACAAGAGTCACACATGGGATCCCGTTCAAACAACATAAAAAGCACTTGGAAATAACTTTGCGTCTGGTATTGTCTTTTGTAATTTCGTTATGAAGATTGAAATGATATTTTTTTAGATCTAGATCGAAGGAAATTTAAATTATTGTTTATCTTGCATGTGTAGGGAAAAGACAGCTGTACTTTGGCGCGTCATCGGAGGAGATAGAATTTAGGATCATCCTTGCTCAGCACACTCTAGATTTCTTGACGCAAAGTTACTTGAAGTGCAAAGCCGGGTCAATGAAAGTCACGACGCAGGGTAAGGTGAAACAAGATATCATGAATCCGTTTTAAAGGCGCCTAAATAGAAAGGTGTTATCAGAAAACCCTATGTTGATTACATTACAAGAGATAAACCACGTTTCCATCTTTTAAATATAAGTGAAACTTTATTCTTGATATATTAACACTTCTAATGGGTAGTGATGATACGAATCAACTTAATCTTTAAATTTGTAGTGGCTGCGAATTCATTTTTATCGAGGTTCATTTCTTTACTTTTTAGTTTTGCTTATGGAAAACATGTTCTATAAAACTAACGGCAAAGGCTGATTTGGGTTTCAGTATCGCCACGTTCAATTTTGGCATCGTCCTAAATAAAATAAACCAATATGTTTCGTCATTTAAGCTCCTGATCCATGTGACAGTCAACCGTGTCAAAATAACGGGACGTGCTCGGCCAGCGGGGATACTGCTGTCTGCGCCTGCTTGCCTGGTTTTACCGGTGCCACGTGTGACGAAGGTGGGTGCACGTGGACTAGTGTGACGTCATGGTGGGAATGTTCCTACACACAGTGGAACAGATGCGTTCAATTATCTAGGCCTATAGACTCTACGTCTATATTTTAACGACTTTAAGGCTGTAAAGTAATGATTTAACATCAATATATAAATATGGATAATTTGGTATTTTAATACTTACCTTGCATCAGCACTTGATTATAAAGAGAAAATGACGTGTTTTCTAGACATAGGCAAAAATACCGTTTAGTCGATTTAAACAAAATTTTCTTTTCAATAAGAATTAGATATTACTGTTAAGTGTTTTAAAACACTGTGAAGCAATTTGATCATTAATTGTCTCTGTAGTAAATTTTATTATGTAACACATTATTGTTTTTATAGGGACGAAATGCCTGTCTGGCGGCACTATTAGAATTGGGAACATGTCAATGGTCTTTCAGTATAGCCCAGCAAGGTCCCTGCACTCTTCTTGGATGAAAGACTCTCAGCCAACTAACCTGAGCTATGCTGACCGAGTGTGGTTTTTCAAAGGATATTCTACAGAAAATGTGATCGCTGAATTCGAAACAATTGAAGACATGAAGCGTGGTATACAAAGTGCGTCAATTACACTTCCATACAGGTGGGCCGGTACCGGACATGTCGTACACAGAGGCAGTTTGTATTTTCAGCCTCATGGAACTCAGAAAATTGCTAAATATGATATCCAGAAAATGAAGCTTATGGCAGAGATTCACTTGAAAGACGTAGACAGTGGCAACAGATGCACCTATGGTTGGGGCGGTTACGCTTCCACTGACTTTGCCGTGGACGAATACGGGCTGTGGTTGGTGTACGGGAACGTGACTGCGAACTGTAACCTGGTCATCGCCAAGATTAACCTGGACACTCTCAACGTGGAGCAATCATGGGAGACGACCATCAATTACAGGATAGTTGGAAACACGTTCATGAAATGTGGCGTGCTTTACGCCACGAAATCCTACAGTGAAACATTCATTTACATTCGCTATACTTATGACACCAACACCGGGAAACAAGAGTCGCTTCCCTCGAACAGTATCTCGTTCAAACAACCTGGTACATACAACACCATGTTAGATTACAACCCCCATGACGGCCTTCTGTATTATGCAGATTACAATCCCGGGTACATTGCCACGTTCCCAATTGTCAAATCAGTGTAACAAGATCACGTATTCAGAAAAGAAAGCCAAAAAATAAACAGTTGGAAATATAGTTTTGTTTGTAGGAATATCTCCTTCACTCACAATGCGTGTGTGAGCATTTGTGTGTGTGTGTGTGTGTGTGTGTGCGTGCATGCGTGCGTGTTTGGATAGCGGGGTAGCATGAAGTTGTTCTTGGACAGGAGGGTTGATTGACAGGTGGGTCTTAGGGTAAAGATACTCATAGTCAAAATAAAAGAGATCATTGAGGTTTATATGCATACATAGACTAGTGCCATCCCCATATGTTCTTTAAATCGCCCGATGTTTGAATTGGTGATTTTGAATACCAGTAGGGGCCTACATTGCCACATCCACAGATTGGCGTGGGGTGGGGGGTCGTGGAAATCCCTATCCATGCTTAAAACAAAATGGTATTTTTTATATTCTGAACAGAAAATTGGTAATTGTCTGTTTACAAAAAGAAGCAACAGATATTTGCATACCTGTACCTCACAACTCGTGTGAAAATCGCAGAGAACGTACATGTACATGTACATGTATATTCTCAATTTATGAGGCTTTAGAAAAGTATTCGTTTGTATGCAAAAATAAAAACAGCGCCTTCGAATAAAAGAAAAAAATGTATAAACTTTGCGCGAACCCCCCCCCCCCCACACACATACACACACACAAATACAGAAACAGGAATGCAAACGCATTGTATTTTTCTAATGATGTATTAGGTACTAGGTATAGGCGCCTTCTACCTTACTCACCTTCATTTTTCCAAAACAAGGTCGAATCCAGCCTCCTAACCAAATTTCCACCAAAAATAAATAAATAAATAAATACATAAAAATGACAAGAAAGAAGACAGAATGTGAGATGACTACAGATATGAATGCTGGCGGAATGAAATAGGGAGCTCAACTATCTCAGTATAATAAAGACAAAGGCTTTATAAATGATAACTTCTGATTGTGGTCTCTCGGGGCAGGGATTCGGGATTGCAAACGACGAATTGACGACTTACACCACGATTTCGTGGCGCGAACGTTAACATAGTGGTCGAGAGCGCTAACAATCTGACCAGCTTACACCCGGGTCTTTCGTTGTTTATGTTTTTGTAATGCTACTTTTCTCAACCCCAAACTATTTTCAGTGCGGCAGTAATGCACTCTAGACAATCTCTGGAACACAAAGGACGTGCCGAACGGGTAGATTAACGGTTCGCGATTTGCATTTTGGTGTTCGCGACCACAATCTCTCGTTTGCGATATTAAAGCACGGATTGAGACTCAAAATCACGACAGGATATTTTGTTTTAAGGTTTGAAACAAAGAGTTCTTGCTTGCTGGCAATTTATGTAGAAAACGGATTAGCATTTTAAAATGAACTCGGTTCCCCAATCAAAAGCATTTTAAAATGAGAACTTACTTTACTGTCAACGTTTTGAACCAATTCTTTGAAACATTAAAACATGGTGATGCCCAAATCCTACAGAATGAAATATCTCATTCAGCGAACGTTGGTTCTAACCCTGGCAATCCTCTCCAGGATGTGCCTTCATACATTATTCCCTGGTTATATATATCTTGGCGTTCGTAATTGTTGGGGCTTCTGGCTCTGGAAACATCAAACGCAACGGTATGTGTCTATTTGGTCGCAGCGCCTTGGCTCTCTGCATTTTGTTTGGCGTGGGATTAAGCCACAGTCAACAAGATCGATTTTCCAACCTTCTCGAGCTTCTAAAACTACAGGTTCAGATTGAGAAGACGGGGGATTTCCTGCGCAGGGATTGTCCAACCCTGTTCCAGCAGACTGGGGTTTCACGTTATTTGAGGTCTGAACCCAGAGGTAGGAAGCAACTCTCTCTCCCTCTCTCTTACAGTTTCTCATCATAAACAATGTCATTAATTTAAACGTAATCGGGTTTTATCTATACACAGTCTCTTTTTAACAATTGTAAATTCGATAATGAAGATTTCATATGGAAACGTATTACTGCACATTATCTGCGTGTGTCCTGCTTCATATATTCACTGTAGTGTCGGCAATTCCCCTCTACAACTCTCTGTCTTTGATAGTTCTCAGCGTATCTGTTACTTTTGTATGTTCCATCTATTGTGCAAAGCTATCCAACTTATTTGCTCTTTTTCCTTCCAACTTTCCCTATGTTACCGGTTGCTTTATATTTCAGTATTTCTTTACATGTCCTAAGACATTAAACTGGCTTGTTTTTTCTGGTCTTCCTTAAGAGTGTTATATGTTGGCATCTGCTTCCCCTTGGACCGATTTTTTTTGTATGTCTGCAAGATACACGTACGCATCATATCCTGACTCTGGAGTTTTTTCACTTTCTTACTGTCAGTCCATGTTTTACAGTCTTTCATTATAAAAATTACCCTATACATAGCATACGAATCTCATTCTTGTTTCTATTGATACTAGCAAGATAAACTTTTGATCTTAGGTTGAATTGACTTAGAATTACCGTACATATTTGCCACCAGAAGTAATGAAACTACCAAGACAAAATTAATCACTGTTTTGATTTAGTATTGCTTCTTTAAATGTTACGTGCATGTACATACTTTTACTATCCACGCTCACAACAGGAATCCCAAACGTGAAACCCAATATTACATCCTAGAATCAAGATAGTTCTCTGGGTTATCAAAAATAATGTAAAAATAACAAGATGATTACTTCGACTAATCGAAAATGCCGGATGAAATTAAGCACTCATTCCAGATATTTAAACGCCATTTCCCTCCTAATTAACGAAACTCGGTTCAACGAACTTCAATGCCCCATGGTCACCTTGTTTGTGATGTTGTCCATTTCTCAATTTCCCCTAAAGTTGGCCTCCTGCTGTTTGTACAAGTTTGCCTGTTGCGGATTCCCATTTAACTTACTTTTTTACGTAAAAGCCAGTACAGGGTATTGATTTGTCATAGTGGACCGGTCCAGTTAAGTATAACGCACGGTGAGAAAGGGCCTTTCGGTCATCTGTTTTTCGTATCTATCAATGTCATTTTCATTTGCTGCCATGTCTGTCTGTTGGGAGTTTATGTTATTAATATGGTGATAAGTATTTCACGCTTCTTGGAAGGGGCATTTACCACACACAGGCCTACTGGTAGGCTACATATATATACACCAATGAAATATAAGTACATGTAGGTATAAAAAAAGTTCCTAAAATGACCTGTTCAAGGACCGCTTCAAGGGGCACTTCATGACCAGCAATACGGTTCATACTTCTCCGGAACACTTGTATCTTAAACGATCTTGTCTGTCATTGTATTTGTAGTTTGAAATCGAATCCAGCAAGAGGCTCGCCTACAGGCTTAATAGCAAGCAGCAAGTGACCAACAGACTGTGACTGATCATATGACAATACCAATTTTCTGTCAGACTGAGACATTAAACCTGAAAAGCTTATGCTACGATGTATCTTATGTCATGTTTTCTACTCCCAGTGGGGCAAAGCCCGTCGTACAATGGCGTGACATCAGAAGAGTTAGCGCTCAAGATTAGCCTTGCCAGCCACACTCTAGAATTCTTGACCCAGAGCTATTTGAGATGCACGGCAGACCAACAGATCAATACAAATGGTAAGCACACCATTATTAGCTACTTTACGGGTAGGAATCATTGCGTTTAGCACAAAACCTTGTGATGGGCAGTTAAAACAAAAAGTGTTCATTTACTTGTTTTTATGGTATCCCCCTAACAGAAATTGGAAATAAAAGAGGTCATCGAACCAAGCGACCTGAAGGTATTTGTCCAGGTATTATAATCATTAGATATAATCAATTTTTCAAAATTAAATCAGATGAAAGGGACTAACCCATGTGAGCAAAAATTAAAATAATAATGAAACAATATTAAAAAAAACTTGGCAAAAGTTATGTCTACAATGTCAGTAAGCATCCATATCGCCATTCAGTATCTAGTTATCAAGAGAATGACAATAACTCATTGCAATTTAGAAGCAATTATTTTACTTTACAAAGGAACGGGATGTGGCATGCCTACAATAGAGAACTCGTCAGGGGTTTTCCAGTACAGCCCGGCCAATTCCAGACAGTCTGCGTGGATGAGAGATTCCCAACCGACAAATCAAAGCTCGGCAAACAGAGTGTGGTTTTTTAGAGGATTTGTGAGAGACAACGCGGTGATAATGTTCGACTCAGTAGAGGCCATGAAGCGCAACCACTCACGTGAGACCATCAGACTCCCATACAACTGGGCAGGCACTGGACATGTTGTATACAGGGATTCCGTATACTTTCAGCGTGCCCTCACGAAGAACATAGTCAAGTTCGATTTCAAGAACAGAACTGCCATGATTGAGGCATCAATGAGGGACGTAGACGGGGGCAACACGTGTACATATCCGTGGCGCGGTTACACTACCACTGACTTTGCCGTGGACGAGTACGGGCTGTGGTTAGTGTACGGGAATATAAGTAACAACTGTAACCTGGTCATCGCCAAGATCAACCCGGACACTCTCAACGTGGAGAAATCGTGGGCGACGACCATTAGCAGTGGAAGCGTGGGAAACACTTTCATGAAATGTGGCGTGCTTTACGCCACGAATTCCTACAGTGAATTGTCCAATTACATCCGCTATACCTATGACACCAACACTGGGAAACAAGAGTCGCTTCCACCGAATGGGATCCCGTTCAAACCACCTGGTAAATACAACACCATGTTAGATTATAATCCACATGACGGTCTTCTGTATTATGCAGATATGATTAAGGGAAATCTTGCCACTTTTCCAATTGTCTAATCAATGAAACAAGATTTCGGCTACAAACAAGAAAGCCAAGAAATAAAAAAAGTTGAAACAATGTTGTTGTTTGTCAGAATCTCTAATTTCTCACACAGTAGGCCTATGTGTAAGAACGTGTGTGTGTGTGTGTGTGTGTGTGTTTGTGTTTGTGGAAGGGGGGGGGCGTGTTCTTGGAGGGTGAATTGCTACATATATATGTGTGTGTGTGTGTGTAAATTTATATCTGTGTAATGCATGTTTATTTTTGTAACTATTTCGCAAATTCACTTGTGTCGCAAACTGTGTGCTGACCTTTAATCAACTTTGTGTCCATAAAAGCTTCATCTTAAGCCACCAAACGTCATCCAACCCCCGCGTAGACGTGACATTATGGACGCCATCGCCTGACGTAAACTAAACACCTGTTCATACCATCAGAGGGCTAGGCACCAAGCGATGTTGTTGTAAGTCAGCTTCTTGACACCAGTACCGCCGCCATTACGTTAAGACTCCGGAAGTCTTTATCGCAATAACAAAGATAAAAAATATATGTACTGTAATATATTATAACACAATGCATGTTATGTCGTGTGAGATAACGTAGTTATTTCGCGTGCAGCCCTCTGCATCAACTACACTCAAACGATGGGAATGAATGGGGATATACAGCGACGGTAAACGTATTCTTTTCCACCATGAGTCAAGACACCGTCAGCACATATCGTCATCACCAGGGTACCCACCACTGTCTCCTGACCTCGGGGACAGTGCGTGTCTGATATAACACCAAGTAGGCGGACATATGTTGAGTATCTCACCAGTATCGGGCAGAGTCGACGCCATGCTGTTCCTTTTAGCGCTGGTATCTGTGGTTGGTTTAGGCCTGGCCACCCCGACTAACTATAACTGGGGGCAGTGCTTGTGTTTGACAGGGACCAATGTCAACGTGCGTAGCTCAGGTAAGTGAAAGGGATTTTACCAAGAAAAATGATTAGAAAAAAGTTAGAGAGCTGAATAGATATGTAATATTTTTAATAAATATAAGGTAAATGAAAATGAAAATGAAAACCATAAAAATAGGATTGAATAGAATTAAATTGACAGATTATGAAAATGTCAGAATATTATTAAAGAATTGATCTATATAGAAAAAAGGTTCCCCGTTTACGTGCTTGTCCATTGATTCATTTCTGCTTCTCAAATTGCAAAAAGCACGCTCTGACTTCCGACCTTTTTTTCTAAATACTCGGTGTCTCCAGTTATTGGAACCAACTGAAATTATCAAATGCCGAAATTTAAACGGACTTTAATGTTTCAAAAGAAGTGCGTACACAAACAACGAACACGCTCAAACCGCGGAACAAGGAAATAATTGGTCTGCATGTATATTGGATAATTGGTGATTATGTTTCAGCTTGTGGAACCAAAATTGGAACCGCTTCATCTGGCCAATGCTTCACATCTAAAGCGTCCAGGTTAACCTCCTGCGGCTACGTGTGGTATAAAGTGAACTACAATGGCAAGGTAAGTAAGTTAGATATAATGACCCTCATAGGGGAATATTGTAGAGGCGTGCCGGAACAAAAATGGTGGACTCAGCCCCGTTTCGTTGCAAAATGAATAGCAAACATTTATCTTTATGACATCGGATTGTCGATATTTCCCTAAACTGATCTCTTTTCATTGGCATCAGATCTTGCTTGTGACAGCGACCCAGCTACATTTTACTTTAGGAATCTCAAACACTCCAATAAAGGTCATTCTGGTCTTTTATTCATATCTGATACAGTGACATTCAATGAATTTTGCAACACTCCAATATTTGTATTCTTTTATATCTGATCGCAAGATTGCTTATAAATCTTATACGACATTTTTGTGCAATATTTGTACTTTATTTTTACTTAGAATGTTGTTTTATGACACAAATGGCAGTCTGTTACAATGGGAACAGATAAAATGTATATATACTACAGTTTAGATTAAATAGAAATAAAATATTTATTAATTTTTTTCTGTCTAGGATGGCTGGATAGCGGGCGACTATTTGGTGACCAGTTCCAGTTGTAGTGGAAGCGGCAGCTCCGGCGCAACTGGAAAAGGACTATGGTTTGGATCTTGATTTTCTTGTCTTTTACAAATGTATTTTAATAAGCTATTACCTGTAAACCAAATATTCAATATACAGTAGAATATTTGAACTAAATTTTTATGAGCAACATACAATACGTGCTAATGAGGACAAACGCAGACACAAGAAAAGACACGAGCATGCATGTAAACATATGCATAAATACATTCAAACATGTACAACATACACATTAAATATACTTTGAACCACATACAAAGTACCGGGAGCATACCGAGTACTGATGCTAAGATGATAATCCCTCTGTTACAGCACCAGTGCCAACATTCAAACTGTTGGCCGGGTTGTCCACGGCGAGGCCAAAGGAGAGTCCATAACTGGTCAACTGGCTGTAGCGTACACCATTGTAAACAGAGTGAAACACAATGGATACCCAAACACACTCAAGTAAGAACTTTTATTTATCGTCTTTAGTTTTAGTGCTGAAGTTGATAATAACTTTTATGTTTTATTGTAAAGTGCATTGAAATGTATGAAAATGGAATGCACTTTACGATATAACACATTATTATTATTAGTCATATTATTATTGTGATTATTATGATAACATCCTGACAAGGGGGCCAGCAGAATGGTCGGGTCGGGTAGACATGGAAAATCAGTAACCGAGTTTTATTAACAATCACTATAGGCCCCTATAAGTCCCAAATAAGGTTTACCTGGGAGTTCCACTAGATTCTATAAATAAACTTTATTGCCATATAATCACTGGAATAATTATATATATATATATATACTAGTAGTTGGTTAGATATTTATAGATCTTTTTAGTTTTTTCAGATGTTTGTGAATTAATTCGATTAGTAAGTAAGTCCTTTCGAGCGTATTTGTAAGTGGCATATATTTAATAAATTAGTTAGTCAATACGTGGGTGAGGTAATGTTCGTATAGAGCTTATACTAGTCATCTTTTTTTTTTTTTTTTTTGCAGCGGGGTTGTTTATCAACGATACTCCAGTGGTTACCAATACAATACCCTGGATGATTCCAATCACGACAGAGCATGGGCTTCATCCAAAGCCAACAACGACGCCACCTATCGTAGAGCAATCCAGGCCGCTGAAGACGCGTTGTGTGGCTACAAGTCCGACCCTACCGACTGCGCAACAGACTACTGCGCATACGATCCTTGCTCGGCGACAAAGCCCAATGCTTACTGGGACGTCTACAATAAGAAGAAGATCGGAAGCCACTGGTTCGTTTGCCGCAGATCCAAGACTGGCTAAGCAAAATTAAGTCAAATCTGTCTAACCATCAAAAATTGTTTCCAACATGTCTTTTGCGAGTTGAAAATAAATAATTGCATGTAAACGCCAATCCGTGTATAGGCTCAGTGTTGACTTTTCGCTGCGCAATAAGCATGCTCGTCAGAAATGTTGAAAAGTTCAAAATTTTCTACTCTTAATTTCGTTGCTTGGGTTTAGATTGCATATCAGGTTATCACAGAGCTACTTGAACTTCTAAACGCTTTTCCGTAAACATATACTATAAATAATACAAAGGGTTAATTTATTTCAACTTGTCATACTTAAAAACCGAACCACAAAAGTGATTGGACTCACACTGGCGCTTCTACTTTAAGGCCACACATTTTGTAAGCTGAGACTATTTTCCATTAACTGAATTAATAAGGTCGATTTAGAAGCGTGGCCTTACCACACAACTAATACTAACCCTAAACTTAGGCCTTGAAATCACTCCCGAGGTTCTATATCAGCTGCTATTGCGAAAACATCAACACATAGGCTATAATTGCGCGCAATATTGATCTCACACGTGTACATATTTACAAACGTGGAAATAATTCAAGAAATATAAAAACTGCACATTAAAGATCTTAAAGAATCTGAGATTAGGTAAATAGATATAATGCCTTTGAATACATCTTTTATGTTATTTTGGGCAGACCCATTAAATTCAGCCATTAAATGCTTTGAAGAAAGAAGGGTTTTTGTAACTGCCATTGGTCTGAAGGAAAAAGGAACTTAAAACAAAAATTAATTTATTGTCAGTCCAGCTTTTCTTATCCTGACAGGCTGGTTGTAAATAAAAATGTGTTGGGGTGGTGGGCTCATGCCCTAGTTAGATTCCACTTTACCAAAATAACACGATTCAGAGCTGGGCCTCTGAGGACGTGTATTTGACAGCGCCCCTTGCATAGTTGAGAGCGACTTTTTGAGTGTGTAAGGCTTCTCGCCTTTATTATGAGGAAAGATCGTCTCTGATAGGAAGGTAGGTGTCTCACCTACATAGTATCAGATTTATAGATACCGGTCTACATAGGGTGCCCTGATTTAATAACTGGAATAAATCGACACGTTTGATTAGAAACTCAAGAACACGCCTCAGAAATTGTAAAGTAATATCAACGCCCTTAAGGTTGTATCTCATAATATAGGGTAGTGTAGTTTGAAGTGCAATATAATGCACAAAATCCAAGATTTCGTATTTAGGCGATTTTATTGGGTAACTTATTACTGGCATTGTTTTTTCCTTAAGCTGTTGCCCTTAACAAATTATTGACAGATATCGACACACCAAAACTTTTGCACACATCGTGATGAATGAGTAGAGGTCCTGGATCGTATTTAAACAATTGTGCCATAATTCAAAACTCGTACTGGTGCCTGCTCCTTTCTTGCCTTTAAGCGTAATTTAGTTTCCAAAAATATAGTTTATACAACACGTGTTTTATACGAAAGCCTTTTATTCATCCCCATTTAAAAGAGAAACGAACTACGGCGAGTTTTTTTTTTTTTTTTTCGAACATATTCATATTCTGTTTCAAGCAATTATTCTGATACATTGTTACAGCTGTTAAATATTGAAACCAAGTCCCCTTTTCACAAAGAATCTTAAATTCGTAGTTGACTACACCAAATTCTTAGTCAGGAAAGTTGACTTTTTTGTGAAATTAAACAAGCATTCGCTTCACAAGCAAACTTTAGTCGGGTTTCCCGACTAAGAGCTTGGTTACAAATATTATTAAGTCCGTGAGTCACTACGTCGCGTCTCACAGAAATTCTTAAAGGCCGCTGCTTCGTTTAACCATAGCTGAAAGTTAACGAAGCCTTAACTCTTCTGGAGGAGTTAGTGTGCAAGCTAAACTAAAACTAAATAAGAGCATAATCAACAAAAATTTGAAAAAGGTTCATACCTTCTTCAAGGTATTGTGTTAAATATATTTGAATGTTACTTAAATTTATTGAATTTTCTAATAAAAATTGAATGTAACATCATCCAGCCGATCGGATTCATGTACTCTTGACTAATAGATGTCCGATGGCAGCGTTTCAAAGCAAGGTAATGTTAAACTTTATTTTCAAACGTCATGTCATGTGAACCTATCCGGATTTTACACCTCATATATTTGAAAAGTTTCGGTAGCAAATGTTAGCCAAGTTAACTACCGTAAATAGGACCAAAGATTGTTTGTGAAACACTCCCAGTCAGCTACAGCGTAGTTGACCTTGCTAGGTCACATAGCTAAGCCTAGTCAACTACGGATTTAAGAATCTTTGTATAATTGGAGTCATGGACCATATTACGCTGCGTTCTTGCCTTCATTTTCTTTGAAGTCGAAATTCTCCGTTACATTGCAAACTTGTTACGTTAAAACATCTTTATTGTTATTTTCAAAATGCAGTCAAGACATTGCCATCTGACCTAGCTATTTTGTGTCACATAGTAGGGTGAATACATGTCCTCAGGTTCAAAAAGTTATCGCCAGTCGTGACTTAAGAGCCCTGCAATACATGTGCGTCTTTGCCGTTAACGTTCTACCGCTGACCCCAAAAAGGACAGGAGCGGCACCTTGGCCTAGGGGTTCACAGGGGCAATTAGGACGAAGAAAAAAGCTGCTTGTTAATCTTCTTTTGTTTAGCTCGTAAAATGTACGCAGACATTCTAAGCGTTTTCACGGGCGAAAGTTATTAATAGAGTTAATTTGGCCATAAATTATTTAGGACCCATTTATAGGCGAAAACTGTTGACTCCAAATAAGAAAGAAAGCAAAAGGTAATATGCATTCATCGGGGATTTTATCGTCGCTCTCCTCATCACGATTAGTCCGGACATAGCTTTATAAACCGATGCGGTCGGACTTTTCGTCACACTTGCCTACAATCTCTTCAGACAGAGAGAACTTACTGTACGATAATGTTCAGTTTTCGAGGTGGCGTTTTGCTTCTGTGCATCTTTCTTAAATTTGGCCGAGGACAGAATATCCCATCGGTCAATCAAAATCAGTTTTCCAAACTCCTAGAGTTTGTAAAACTTCAGGTTCAAATTGAGAAAATCAGCGATACTCTTCACAAGGAATGTCCAACTCTATTCCAGCATCCAGACGTCTCAGGCTTTTTAAAGCCAGTCATAGGTGGGTTTTGTACTTGTGTGTAATAAACTTAAATCTCTCTCTCTCTCTCTCTCTCCGTGTGTGTGTGTGTGTGTGTGTGTGTGTGTGTGAAATGATCATGCCCAATATTTAACTATATTGGTATCATTCAATTTCCGCCGAGGGGTTAAAGTTGTTAAATGTTAAAGGAAAAGGTAAGCAATTTATGCAAGAGTTTTTCTTTTAATTATCAATCTTAATTATTGGGTCTTTTATATTGTAATATTTATCCTTTATATATGTTGTTTCACTTCTTTATACCAAAGTTTTGAGCTTACTAGTCTGAAGGGCATCCTGATAAATAAAACCTGGATATATAATGTATTGAGGACTTTTTTGGATGAATACAACAAATTCAGATTGCACTGAAGTCAGCTCTGGTCCCTAAAGGGGACGTTGCGCATTCTAAGGCTGACCTTATTACGGATTGCTAAATAGATATTAAGTCCTGTGTGTTCAATTTTTCCTCTAGGATAAAAATGAACATGCCTTAATATACAATTTGAGAAAACATATATTTACATTGCAAGCTTCATTTAAAAAAAAATTCACTCTGGCCGATCCAACAGTATAAAGGCAATGGGGGTACAGTGCCGCGTTTAACAACCGCACTGCGTTTTGCAACCAACTTTTCTTTTTTATTTCACTGAAGCAGTTTGAAGAAAATCACGAATAACTGAGTAATGACTATGGTTCACGAATAAGAACAATAATAGGTTGCATTCGCGAGTCACGGGATTGAGGTTATTCACGGATCACGCTTAACAATGTGAACGTTTCACCGTCTCGGGAAATAAAGAAGTGGCTTTCACGGGTAACGAAAATTACCCAGTGGAACTCTCAGACATCAGATGTAGACAACGTTCGAACTGAGTGAGGTGGTGAACGTTGACATGCACACCAAATGACTTAAAACGCCCATTCTTTTATCATTTACACGTAGGAAAAAGACAGCTGTACTATGGCGCGTCGTGGGAGCATTTAGGTGTTAGGATTAGTCTTGCAGAGCATACTCTAGACTTTTTAACCCAAAGTTATCTGAAGTGCAAAGGTGGACCACTAAAAGTCACGACGCAAGGTGAGATACTACGTAATACCTAAAATAACAGGACCCTGATCATGATAATAAGAATGAAATATGTAAGAATTCTCATTTTCCCCTTTTAATATATCAAAGATATCAAAGGAGACTAACCATGTTTTGGTTGTTTAGATTTATAAGTGATACTATTTGATATATTAGTACTTCTACTAGTAATGGCACTAATACATCGGCAGGTAAATTAATATTTTAGTTGTCAATGAATACTCAATTAAGGCTCCATTCGTTCATTTCTCTTTCAGTTGATGTACAATTTTTATAAAAGACCGATTATAATTTTTCTAAAGTTATCTACGTTTATTTTGATTCCACCCCAAAAATATACAATTTATCGATAACGTCATTGTTTTTTATATTTATCGCCCTTCTTAGCTCCTGATCCATGTTACAGTCGACCGTGTCACAATAACGGGACGTGCTCGACCAATGGGAACTCCGTTACCTGCGCCTGTCTGCCTGGTTTTACTGGAACTACGTGTGACGTAGGTGGGTGCACGTGGACTGGTGTGACGTCACAGCAGTGATACCCCTACGTGTAGTAGATCGAATGCGTTAACAAAGCCTACACCTCTACAAAAAACGGCGTTTATTCATCAACAATATTTTACTTATATCAGCTTTTAATGATTTACCATCGTTACCGGGATATAAAGAATGTTTTGTAAACATTAACTCTGTCAGGAATTATTGGCTTTCAAAATCATTTGGTACCCATAGCAAATACCCTTATGTAAGTTTCAAATTGATTTAATAGATAATACAGACAAATGCATGAACACAAGCTGATGCTACCCTCTTGGTTCGACAAAAGAAGGATAATATATTGAAACACTTTTCACATATATTTTCTAGAGATCAATGAATGTTCTAGTCAACCGTGCCAGCGGGGAGAAACATGTGTGGATTTGGTAAACGGCTATCGATGCATCTGCCAAGTTGGACACGATGGAAAGCAATGCACTTTGAAAGGTATCGTCGCAGACAATGTGTTTTATTACTACCGATGCCAAGAAGGTTGTTTTCACCTCCATATGTCTGTCTTCCTGTTCGTCACCATCCTCACTCAAAATGTTATGAATGGGTTTTGATGAAATATTTAGGATAGGTCGCGATGGTGTGCTTAAAAGTGATAAGAGGTTTGTTGTCCTGTGCTTGCTGTTGTGTTTAAAGGGCCATACTCACCAACAATACACTTCACATTATAATTATTTAAAATGTTAAGTGATAATACAGAGGACTTTAAACTCCCAAACCCAATATAGAGGTGCAATCGAAGTCACGGGAATGCTCTTAAAAATATTTAGTGCACAGATTGCAAATTATGTCTTATTATTTTAAGGTCCCACGTGAAGAAGATTGTATCAAAGCTTCACTCTTCATGGAACCATGAATAATAAAAAATTTATTTATCTTCCATCCCCAAAAAAGGAGCATACGTTACTGGCACAAATGCAAACCGTTCAACTATGAAATGTTTTACTCACTTTGAAAATTCAATCATCACTGGTTTTGTTATTTGATGTAGCCTATCACCTACAAGTATAACGTTGTTAAAAATTATAATAATCTTCTGTGTAGAGCAATTAATTGTCTTTGAGCAACTTTAGTTTGCTTGTCATTGAATAATAAAAAACGGGGAAAATACACCCTAACGACAGTAAAATAAGCATTAAATAAAATATTTTTCCCCTCGTGCTCCAAATAAAACATCAAAAATGTCAAACAATCATGGAACCACAATATATTTTCGGTCAGCTCTTGCACCAAATACTTGAACAAAATGAAATATTTTGACAATTTCTAGGAAAGATTCGATACCTAGTACTAGCCATGACGCAAAGCCCCACGAGTTAAAGTTTAAATATTTATAAAAGCGTCCTTACGTCATGTTTAATTTACCAGGACTGAACCAGTACAAAATATATCGGAACGCAGTATAAAAATTGTGATTAAATGACCCGGAACATACGTTACCGTACGTTTTTGGAACATATAGTTACCATTTTCAACTTAAAAGGCTCTTAGCGTAATATAAAAGACATGGTAAAAATTAAAATTTGAATTTAAATTTAGACATTCGTAGATTTTTTGTTCTATATACATATATGTTTTAAATTCAATTATATTTTTTGACACTTCAGCATGTGAAATGCACCTCTGTATTGGGTTTGGGTGTACATCGTAGTAGTAGGAGAACAAACAAGTGATATTTCCCTTTAAAAGATATCTATGGCTTTTTTATTTGTCTTCTTAATAAGAAAAATTTGTTAAAAAAAGAGCAACATCTTGCATAGAAATCGTGTGTTGATATATAGTAAAATGTCTTGTTTCAGTGGTTGATCACTGTCGCAGTCAACCATGTCAAAACGGTGCAACATGTGTGAATGGAACTACAACATACAGCTGTATTTGCCCAAGAACGCACAGCGGAAGAAACTGTGAAAAACGTACGTAATTTATATTTAAAAATGTAACGCATTAAGTTATTATGTCACGTCATTTATAGTTTATAGCCGATGTAATTATGATACCCTTAAGAATGAATGAGTTAGAAACGTATGTTTTTTTCTCAGACATTGACGGATGTATTAGTAGCCCATGTCCCAGCGGAGCCACCTGTCAAAACCGCCATGGTCACTTTGAGTGTGTTTGCCCAGCAGGATTTGCGGGGAATCTTTGCCAGTATGGTAATTACGTGTGCCAACGTGGAGATAAGAAACAAACATCTCTCTCTCTTTTTGTTACACACACACACACTCACACACACACACACACACTTGCACGCGCACACATACACACACAAAGTGCCCGTCAGCATTCACAATACCATTTAAAGAAAATGCTACTTATCAAAGTAGTAATGCACTAATCGAACTTTGGTAAAATTCAAGCATAAGAAAGCCAATTGCTTTTTATGTTCAGCTTATAGACTAACCTTTATTCACATATAAATGTATAGTCGTTCTAAATTATGAACTCCAGCTGACGTAACCCGCTTGTTCCAGCAGGAGAACATGCCAGTTATACAATAAGGTACTTTTTGCACACACTGATATCTACAGTTTGTATGCGTATTTTTTAGAAATCAGTGAATGTGCCAGTCGGCCGTGCCAGCGGGGAGGAACATGTGTAGATTTAGTTAACGGCTATAGATGCATCTGCCCTGTTGGACATTATGGAAAACATTGTGAAGGTATAGTCGGAGGCGATGTTTTATCGTTTATTCTGCGTTGTATAACTCTTCTTGTAATAGTGTGCAATGCTGGTTGAATGATTACATTGGCTTACATAACAATATCGTATTTAAATTATGTTTAGTGTTTGGTTTATCTTTCATGGCAGAAATTACAGTTGGGATTATTCACATGCGAGGTATTACAAGCAGATGTGACATCGCTGGCATCTGTTAGAATGTCGAAAATGGTGACACACAATCGCAGTTACTTAGATTAATGGATTTTTTGGGGAAATATGCAAAGCAAATGCTGAAATGTTAAAAACAATATGAATAAAAAACTTCAAACATGTAGGAAATGAACCACAATGAACTTAATCAAAGAGTCGTTCTTAACAAAATGCAATTTACACATACGGGTAGAACTGTATGTATATCAATTACAATAATTCACGGCTTTTCTGCTATGATATCTTTATCGGAAGGTTGCTGTAAGAGATTGGTTGGAATCGTGTGTTCATCAGTTGTAAAAATTCTGTTTCAGTGGTTGATCACTGTCGCAGTCAACCATGTCAAAACGGTGCAACATGTGCGAATGGGACTACAACGTACAATTGCATGTGTCCTAAAGCGTACTCTGGAAGAAACTGCGAAAAATGTACGTACTAAACGGTATACCTTTACAAAAATAGATTGTAACTCATGTCATCGTATCGATATCAATAATACTTTGCTCCCAATATAACTGAATTCCGTATTTCACACAGCGATTGAAGTAACAAAGAAATTGGAGCCGGGGGGGGGGGGGGGGGGGATGGGGGGTTTGGGGGGGACATCTATTAATTATATATAAAGCAGAGACTTCTATTTTGAGCATTCCAAGTTATGCAAAACGGCCCTCCCGTATTGCTCCACCGATCCAGCAACAGGTGCATGCGGTAACTGGTAAATTGATCAAAACATAGTTTTTCTCGTCAAACGGTTTCTGTAAGAACGATGTAACCTGTTTGATTAGAATCGTGTGTTGATATATAGTAAAATGTCTTTTTCCAGTGGTTGATCACTGTCGCAGTCAACCATGTAAAAACGGTGCAACATGTGTGAATAGAAATACCACTTACAACTGTATTTGCCCTAAAACACACACTGGGGTAAACTGTGAAAAAAGTAAGTGGTATTTTGGGGGAAATAGCAAGGTAGATCATGTCGCCAACTTCATTTTAAGTGCTCATATGTCCATGCTGTCCATGTACCACATTTAAAATAAGTTTAAAATATCTTTTCGTCTCATATTTAAGAACGGCGTAGACAGCAGTGTGTTGTTTTAGGTAATTTTTGTATTTTCAAACCTACATGAATCATTGCTTGATTTTTCAGGTTAAATGGCATTTTGTTTCTTTTAAATAGATATCACTGAATGTGCAAGCGCCCCATGTGCAAATGGTGCCAAGTGCATAGATCAACCAGGTTCTTTCCAGTGTGTGTGCCCAGCGGGGTTTACAGGAACGTTGTGTGAGAATGGTGAATATATATTTCGTAATAGAATAGAAAACGAGAAGTGTTTGATTTCCACCCTAAGTTTTGCTTCAGACTACTGGGAATTGACATGGACCTTAATGTTCTCAAGCTTTTTTTTCTAGTTGGCGCCGTATATAAACTGTGCCTGAACTACCGTGCATGTCAGCACCTGAAGGAGAGACGTTGTCTGAAGTTATCGTGACACCTATCAGTAGACTATAAAATAATAAAATATTATGTATTTACATTGAGCCGCATGCAAGTTAGTATTTAAGTAGTTGTTGTTAAAACGCTGGGAGAATATTTGATTTCTTTTTCATATGTACAGGTAAGCATATTATCTTTTTTGTTGATGATTGATGATGATAATGAATGTTTCACCATTGGTTCCGAGAAACAAATCTGAAAGATGCAACTGTTTTAATTGATAAAGCATGTTCTACTATATTCCTTTTATTAGACATTGATGATTGCATAAGTAACCCATGTCCCAACGGAGCCACGTGCATAGACCGCCATGGTCACTTTGAGTGTGTTTGTCCAGCAGGATTTGCGGGGAATCTTTGCCAGCATGGTAATACAGTAATGGATGCAGACGTGGAAATAAACAGTCACTGTCGCTCTCTCTCTCTCTCTCTCTCTCTCTCTCTCTCTCATGCACGCGCACTAAAAACGAAATTCAAAGAAAATAGCACTAGACGTTTACATGAGTTTGTCGAACCAAATTAAGTCGCATATTGATTTTAAAAGGACCCATGCAAAATGCATATTCCATTCCTTTTCTTCGTAAGTTGTCAAGAGCCAATCAGTGCTGCGAACATGTATATAATAAATTTTATATTTGCTGTTAAAGTGCAAACTCATTTCTCTGGTGTATAGTCGTTCAAATGAATGACATTCAGCCATTGGATCGCTATCATCCTTCAAATGAGTCATAAGGCCACTTTTAGAATATTCTATCGTCCTGTTCGCATTTTGGTTTAACGAATGAATGTCGGACTTTGTAGAAAAGCACTGAACCCACAAATTGAAATGTGTGCACTGTTTGTTTGGAAATTATACTTTAAATGTAGACATATTATGTTAATATCATTTATCAACGCTATTCAATGTTTGTCATTAATCTGCTTCATTTCTTTTTTATTAATGGGACCTTAAATAAATGCAGCCGTCATCGGCCAAATTCCGAACATCATACTTAAGTTTGTTCCATTCTTTTAACTGGCATGGCCTATTACTTAAATCAGCTCAGATCAAGGAGACACAAACACAAATAATGTATACTGATCTTAAGTACTTACGTTGCTTGTAAACAAAGTACTCGTGAATATATATATATATATATATATATATATATATATATATATATATATATATATATATATATATATATATATATATATATATATTCAGTTAAAGACGCTTCAATACATGCACAAGATTATACATACACATCTAATGGCCATGTTCATAGACTGCACAATACTACTACTAAGACTAAGTGCCAAATATACTCAGTAGGCTACAGATATCTGAGGAATTCAAAAGATCTAAACGCAAAACTAAACCATCAATGCGTGTTTTTATAACAAGTGCAATGTGCGTCCAAGTTGTTACCCCTTTTAATTTTTTACCAATTTTTCTCTTTATTAGTATAAAGGAAATTCCATCTTGATTATTCATATCTATGAACATTTACATTTTTATTAATAAGTTATTTAACTCTGTCATTACTGTAAAGTTATCTAGGCCTCATTGGTTGCTAGATTTATGCATTATAACAATAAACGAATCATATCATCCTCTTGTACCGCAAGAAAAAAGGAACCCCCCCCCCCCAAAAAAAAAAAAAAAAAAAAAAGATACAACATTATTTTAAATATTTATATTTTAGAGATCAATGAATGTTCCAGCCGGCCGTGCCAGCGAGGAGGAACGTGTGTGGATTTAAAACAAGGATATAGATGCATCTGCCCTGACGGACATTATGGAAAACAATGTGAAGGTATAGTTGAAACAAATATGTTTTATGATTTTTTAAAACTTTTAATGTACTCATTTGCAATGCTACTACCCGGCACTGGAAGTCTGCTATGGCAAAGACTGGCAGAGATCATTCCTTTCAGGCACTCTCTCACTGCTTCTGCTTTTTTTCATGCCTTTCTTTTTCGAAAGACCTGTGCGTTTAAATTTTAAATTACTATCGTATTGATTTTAAGACAATATCAAACTCGAATGTTAACACATCAAATCAACTCGGCTTGTATTTAATATAAAACGATACATTAGACATAAACCACGGAGAGCTTGATCGCAAAGTCATTCTGACAAGTATGTTTTACACACATTGGTAGACCTGTACCAAGCAAAATTAACATGAAAGCTACATTTCTGTGCTGATATGTTAACCAGGAACTTTTTAAAAACGGAGCAACCTGTAAGAATCATATATGAATCTGTTGTAACATCACTTTCTGTTTCAGTGGTTGATCATTGTCGCAGTCAACCTTGTCAAAACGGTGCAACATGTGTGGATGGAAATACCACTTACAGTTGTATTTGTCCTCAAGAATACACTGGAGAAAACTGTGAAAATTGTATGTACTTTAAATATACTTTTTTATGAATATATACAATAATACTACTCAAAAGAAGTAAAGGACTTTTTAATGATATACAACATGTTGGTATATGTTGGTCAGAAGATTTTCCATTTTCCTTTCACCCCCCCCCCCTACACGCAACTTTAATTACCTTAATAATTCTTCTTGTGACCTCCATAGATGGCTACACTCTCTAGTAATGTCTTAAGAGAATACTACAGAAAACCAAACTTTTTAGAAAAAAAACAGGGACTAACTTTAAATATGGAAATGTATTCACTTATCATTGGTTAAAATGGGGAAATTGTCCTTTACCCCATGAAAATCCAATTTTTGGCAATGAACAGTTGTCATTCCTTTAAAGGAATAAATATTCTTAAGCAATAACTCATATTAAATGGTATTTACAGGGACAAAATGTCTAGCTGGCGGTACTCTTAGCATAGGGAACGCGTCATTGACCTTAGAATTGGATTCAGTGAAATACACCCCGTCTGCTTGGATGAAAGATTCTCAACCAATAGATCCCATCCACGCAAACACAGTGTGGTTTTTCCAAGGTTATGACGGTAAGACCGTCGTTACATACGACAGCGTAGAAGCAATGAAATATCAATATGTAGCTGCTTCAACTACCCTCCCACACACATGGGCTGGAACCGGCCACGTTATGTATAGAGACAATTTGTATTACCAGTCTTATGGCACTAATAATATTGTAAAATATAACTTCCAGAACAATATCGCAGTAGAGAAACAGATAGAAGGCCTGAGTAGCAATTCAGGTATTAGTTGCCAATATTTTCATGACTATTATTCTTATTCTGATTTTGCTGCGGATGAGTACGGACTGTGGTTAGTGTACGGAAACGTGACAAATAACTGTAGACTGGTCATAGCAAAGATAAACCCGGACACTCTCGATGTGGAGAAATCGTGGACGACGAGCATTTACAGCAAGAGCGTTGGAAACACCTTCATGAAATGCGGAGTGCTTTACGGCACATATTACAACCGTGATTACATACGGTATACCTACGACACCAACACTGGGGAACAAGTGGCCCTTCCTCCGGATAAGATCAGGTTCGAACCTCCTGGAAAATACAGTCATTCCTTAGTCATGCTAGATTATAACCCCCATGACGGGTTTCTGTATTATGCAGATTATTCATACGGTTTCTTGGCCACGTATCCATTAACATATTCAGTGTAACTATCTGGGCTGTGGTCAGCAAAATAATTCAATATAATGTTGCGGTTAAATATATATCTTTCTTTTTGTACATGTATGTGCATGTGCACGCAGTGTATGTGAAATAAAAGGAAAGTATATTGTCTGAAAGTATATTTCAATTCTTGCTTATATACTGTATACTCTGAGCAAAAATACCCAGACTTCTACAAAATTGACATTTAATATCGAATATTTTTTCCAAATCATTATTCAGTTTTTTTTTCAACTTTGCTGACTGATACATGAAAATAAGGATTAAAATCGTGTTAATATAACTTTTTATAATCTCATTGATGTCATTGTGACATCAGTTTATTACTTGAATTCGTGAAGCAAACAAAAATAAACTGCCTATTCTAAGTCATACGACAATCATTGAAAGACATATTTTGCATCTCTATATTTTCCAAATTATCGTCTTTAAAGGAGTTATACGCCCCAGTATGGCATTAGTGTTTTAATATTAAAATAACTTATTATCCAAAAGGGTTGATATTTTAAAAAACTTTCGTTTGCTGAATACGAAAATCCCCCACTGCACAAAGCAATGCATGAATTAAAAATTTTTCAATGATTTACATAAAAAGCCAGATTTATCACTTTATGTCACCAGAGATTTAGAAAAAGGTAAAATTCGCGAAAATACAACATTGGTCAAAAAGATTGTGCTTTTATTTATAAATGATCACATTACATGAGTTAATTGCTATGAATGGCGATTTTCATTCCAGATACCATAACTAACATGATTAGTGGTACAGAAAATACGAACTAGTGGTTACGATATCCATATTTAATACCATTTATCCACATTTATTACATGTACCCCCTCAAATCCGATGTTCCACTGTCATGTCCACGGGGTAAAGAAATGCCCATTAAATTGAATTGACACCACCAAATGTCACCAAATTTATACACATTTAGCATTAGGGTGTGCTCGTTAAAGTCACGTGTTTATTAGCGTGTGTGTTCACCACGTACTGTAATTATCTCCTGTAGACGGCGCCGCTGCCTTCAACAAGGGTAACAATTCTGTTTTGTGGAATATTGCCCCATGTTTCCTAAAAAGTTTGGCGGAATTTGTTCGGACTATTTGGAATTTGGTTCTCCTCTTGATTACACACTTCAAATCACTTCCACGGATGGTCAGTAGGTTTATTATCAGGATTCAAAGATGGCTTCTCCAGCCTCAGAGCATTAGGTTTCTGCAACAAATCATTCACCACGTGAGAGCTGTGTGCAAGTGTGCTGTCATGATGAAGCCTGGATCACCCCGAAGTTGGAATGAGGTATCCGTTTAGAATGTTAGGTTCAGTGACTCCAGAACTACCAAAACTTGGTTAACCATCACTAAGAACAAGTTGGTTTTGCTGAAGAATCAAGGCATTTCTTGTACGCCTTTGATGCAGAATGCTTTGTGGTAGGTTTGTACAGGATACTATCGCCTGAGGTGTCAGGTCAGTCCACGTTTGGAGAGAATCCCAAGCCCATGGTTTTAGTGCATTGTTCTTTCCGGAAAAGAACGTTACTGGGGCACTTCACTGAAACATTCTCAACAAATGTCTCACTCCATTTGCAAGAGGTGACGTCAGACATATTGCAGGAGTCATCAAGGAAATGCACTTGCTCACAACTCTCGTTTGCTGAGTGATTTGTTGCAGAAACCCAATGTTCAGAGGATGGAGCAACCATCTTTAAGCCCTGTTATTAACCTTTCTAAACATCTGTGGCATGAATTGAAGTGTGCAATGCAAAGGAGAACCAAACTCTTAATAATCTGGACCAACTGTCCCAAGCTCTTTAGGAAGAATGGGACAATATCCCATAAAACAGAATTGTTACCCTTGTTGAAGGCAGGCCATGCCACCTACAGGAGGTAATTGCAGTTCGTAGTAAGCACAAACGCTATAAGACAAGGAGCCTTTAACGAGCACCCCCTAATGCTAAATGTGTGTAAATTTGGTGACATTTGGTGGTGTCATTTCAATTTAATAGATATTTCTTTACCTCTGTGAAAATCACTTTGAAACGTCGGGTATGGGAGGGTACATGCAATAAATGTGAATAAATGGTATTAAATATTGATATCTTCACCGCTAGTTTGTATTTTCCGTATCACTAATCATGTTAGTTATTGAGTCTGGAATGAAAATCACTATTTATAATCATCTTCTCCTGTGATGTGATCATTTATAAATAAAAGCACATGAATCTGGGGGTGGGACAACCTTTTTGACCAATGTTATATATTTCACATGTCCTTCATTGTTCACATTTCTATTTTCTTCGAATGGACCTATGTATTGAGAATGAGTAGGCCTATCTTTACCTAGCTAGTCCAGATTAAAATGCCCGTAGCCCATTACATGTACACTTGACATCTAATATGCAATATTTCAGTTTCAATGGTGAATCATGGCTCTGTCAAAAAAGTATCCATATGTCGGCAACTACTGCATCGATGAATTTGCATGCAAGCGGTCGAGTTAGAAGTGTTTAACATTTGAAATGCGATGCTCGTACGGTGCCCGTATATATAGGCCCTACACTGCCCGTACATGTAATTCCCTTTTTCAGGCCTACCCAACTACCAGACTCGGCACCTAAGGATCCTGAATTAACCGGTATATCGGACCACACTACCCGGTCCTATAAATAAGCTCTAGCTTCCATTTGTTCCAATCCACTCAAACGAAGCAGTGCATAGTCATGTCTTCGCCCTTCTAGAGGACCATAAAGATGCGTAATCAACCCGCTAGGTATCACTACTGATTGAAATTTCAATGCGCTTGTGTCCATTGTAACATACACGTTGATGGCGTGTTGGCCGGCCTGCTTATAGGACGAACCGTGCCATCCACAAATCCTATGCAGTTCTGCAGCGGCGCACCCTTCTCATGTATTTTATCAGCATAAATTTGAAGTTGTGCAGGACCCAACCACGGATTATCTAGTGTATCCAAACGGTGATGATGATGATGACTGTCATAGAGTAGACCAACAGTGTGATCGATGATCATGGATAAGGTCGATGCAGGTCGACCAAAAAATCTTTCCAAATCACTCAGTCGATTTGGGTACGAAAATCTCCTTAAAACCATACATAAGGCATCAAGTCCGCTGCACCGGCATCTGTTACTTACAGTTATCGTGTCAGGAAGTCTTAATAACTGTACCAAGCGATATAGGCTACATCTTCCTTTTCAAAGCGAAAGTCGTTCAAACACTGATCGTTAGTAAGGGTACCCAAATTAAAACTTGGCCATTCAGGATCATAGGTTATCAGCCTTTTCTGACGTCTATCGCGAAGGAGAGCGTACATATGTATATCACCTCCTCGTCATCGTCTTGAACTGCCATATGCAGGAGGTCCATCCTGAGGTGTGTGTAGTTTTAGGTGTGTTTACCCCTAATCATGCTTATCATGCCTATTCGCTCAGATTATTTTTCAACTTAATTTGATCTGGCCGTGGGGGAGACCAGGGCACGTCCGGTGTCACGTGAATAAATTAACCGTCGTCGTGAATAATGGATTAGTAGAGAGCATGCAGCAAAAATCACCTAACCTGTCCAATAGCGTATGGCCTAATTTAACGTCTCTGCTTACAACAGAGAAACATGTATCAGCCTATATTGTAGCCTACAATTCGATTATCCGTAAATACTAGCCGGGTCTTTCTGCGAAATTACGAAAAAATAAACGTTGGTCATGTCGCGGTTTTCTGTTGTTATGTAACTCAAGTTAACATTTTTTAATAACTCATTTATTACATAACACATCCAGCCATGCTGGCTAACTGGTAGAGAAAGAACAATGCATTATGGGAGATATGTTAATTACATTACAATATGCAACATCTCCCTTTTTTTTAATAAAAATAAATCCTGGAATTTTTTTTTTAAGTTGCTTATAAACATAATCAGTTCACTGTCCGTGTTGTCTTTGTCTCCAAGACATTTTAATGTTCACAGTTCATAGGCACATGTAAATGTTTTTTTTTTTTTTTTGTTTTAACACAAAAGTCAACAGAATCTCAAGTCCAGAGTTCATAAATGAAACAATTATGATTAGGCTTATTCAAATTACAGTCAATTTGTGACACTTTCACAACTGACTTGTTACAGTCACTATTACTGAATTTATTCATAAGTTCAGTCTCTCTGGACCTCGAGGTTTAATGTTCCTGCTTGATCTGCGTAAGGGTTGAGATTGAGGTGTTTCACATTTTGTAACAGTCTCTGTGTTTGTAATGTCAACAAGAGGTTCATCAGTTTCCTCAATCTCATTGTTTCTGAAATCAAAATGTTCTTTTGTCTTATGAATGTGTTTCCTGTTGCGTCGGTAATTTCCACCACTGGATTCCACATAATAAGATCTGGGTTTGTCTGATACAGTTTTAACTTTGGCAGGTTGCCATGTATTATTCTGAGTGTCATACATGCGAACAAATTCTCCTTCATGTAAAGGTGCAAGTGGTTGGGCATGCTGATCATAGTGCGTTTTGCTCGCGTTTTGTCTCTTCTGTAATGCTACATTGTAGTCGGAGTTCAACTGTGACTGTCCAGCGGGAATATTTGTTTTATACTTCCGGTTATTCAATAACTCACAAGGCGCTGGTAGGTTGTGATCAATGGGTGTTGTGCGAAGACATAACATGGATAGGTGGGGATCTGAATTCGATTCCCATGCTTTCTGAAATAGACTTTTAACAGTCTGTACCATTCGTTCTATGAATCCATTTGACTGCGGATACATAGGTGAGGATGTAATGTGCGTAAATCCCCAAGTGTTTGTGAAGTTTTTGAATTCTTCTGATGAAAACTGAGGTCCATTGTCAGTTTTAAGAATCTCAGGGATGCCATGCTCCTCGAATATGCTCTTTAAGTGTGCAATTACACTGCCTGATGATGTACTTGTAAGTTTCCGCACTAAAGGATATTTGCTGTACTGGTCAGCAACTAATAAGTAGTCAGTTTGTCTCCAATAGAACAAATCTGCTGCTAATGTGTGCCATGCGTGGGGAGGTACATCTGCTGGCATTAAGGGTTCCTTACTGTTGGCAGCTTGGTGTTTCTGGCAAGGTGGACACAGTCCGACTGTGTGCTCAATATCATTATTCATGCCAGGCCAGAATACAGACGATTTTGCACGTAGCTTACATTTCTCCACTCCCTGGTGGGCATAATGTAGCTGTTTAAGTAAGTCAGGGCGAAGTACTGTAGGAATAATCATCCTATTCCCCTTCATTATGATTCCATCTGCGATGCCTAACTCATCACGGTAGTTCCAGTATGGGTGAAGAATTTCTGGACACTCGCTGCGTGTAGCTGGCCATCCTACAGAAATCATTTCACGAAGAGCTGCTAGCTGTGGTTCCTTACTAGTTTCCTCGCGAATTTGCTCAATGCGTGTTGGACTTGCGTTCATGTACGAGTGTAATTCATGTACTGTAATGTCAAGTCCTTTGATGTCGTCACCATCACAAGGTTTCATGCGAGAGAGGGCATCAGCTAGTCCTATATTTTTGCCTGGGACATACACAATCTCTGTGTCATAACTCTGTGTTCTCAGCAACATGCGGGTCAGACGCGGTGGTGCGTTGTGTAGGTGCTTCTTGAAAATGGCGTCTAGAGGCTTGTGGTCAGTCTCTACTTTAACATGTCTACCATAGACATAATGGTGAAACTTTTCAAGACCAAACACTACTGCTAACATCTCGCGTTCAATATTTGAGTAACGTGACTCTGTTTCTGTGAGTGCTTTGCTAGCATATGCAACTGGGCCTTTATCCTGGATTAAGGCAGCTCCTAATCCATAAGATGAAGCGTCAACTTGGAGTGTAAGTGACTTGCTACTGTCGTAGAATTGTAGGTTGGTTGCATTTGCTATTTCTCTTTTAATCTCATTGAATGCAATACTGTGTTCAGCATTCCACTGAAAAACACTATCCTTCTTGCACAGGTCTCTGAGACTGGCTGTAAGTTGAGACATATGGGGAATGTATCTGCTTAGATAATTGGTCATCCCAAGGAATGTTTGTAGTTCCGATACATTTCTAGGCTCATTCATTACATTAATGGCTTCTACCTTTGCTGGGTCTGGTTTTAGCCCGTCTTTTCCTATAATATGACCGAAGAATGGAATTTCCTCCTTTCTAAGAATCATCTTGTCCTCATTAAAGCGTATCCCCTTTCTTCTGGCTGTATCTAATACAACGCGCAGAGTCGCATCGTGGTCAGATCCGTCTTCCTGCCAACCTGCTATGATAAGGTCGTCGGCGATTCCGGTACACCCTGGAATGTCTTTGAATACTTCTTCAATCTTGGCCTGGAAGACGTCTTGAGATAGCGAGAGGCCAAAGGGGAGTCTGTTGTATCTAAATCTTCCGAAGGGCGTATTGAAGGTAGTCAGAAGAGAACTTTCTTCATCTAACGTGATATTCCAATACCCACTCCGAAGGTCAAGTATACTGAAATAACGCGCGCCACTCAGTTGAGGTAGGACGTCATCCAGTGTTGGTGTGTAGTGGTGTGGACGTCTAATTGCCGTATTTAAGTCTTTTGGGTCCAGGCAGAGACGTATTTTTCCATTGGGTTTGGTAACACATACACACGAGTTTACCCATTTCGTTGGTTGTGTGACAGGTGACAGGATCCCTTGCTCAACGAGAGAGTCCAACTCCTCCTTGAGTGCTGGCTGCAATGCAATAGGTACACGCCGTGGTGGGTGAACAACAGGAGAAACAGTGGGGTCAATATTTATGTGATATTCCCCGTCCAATTTCCCGATACCTTCAAAGATATCCTTATACTCTGATAGTATGGACTGTCTTGTCACTGTATTTATGTTCAGGGTAACAAGTCCCAGTTTCTGACTGGTTTCCATTCCTAGTATAACTGGTCCTTCACAGTCCACAATATAACTGTCTGAGGTCACCATGACCTTGTCATTTGTGAATGTCAATGTTGCTATTCCACATACTGGTAACTTACTGCCACCATATGCCGTAATCGTGTCATTTGTAGGCTTTAATGGTTGCTGAATTGCAAGTTTTTTGAAAGAAGACAGTGGTATTACATTTCCCTCAGCACCAGTGTCTATTTTGCAACGTAATGTTGAAGTAGAGTTCCCAACTTTAACTTCAATGTCAGCAAATGGCTTGACTAGGGACTGTTTTGACTGAATACTATCTACATATATAGAGTCAAAGTATACACTGCTACTGTCACTTTCATTTGCTACTGAATGCACAGTTTTACTATGGGTCGATGCAGTTACTGTTTTTGTTCTACATACCCTTTTCCAGTGATCTGGCTTGCCACATTTGAGACAAATTGTACGTTTAGCTGGGCACTGTTGAAAAACATGTTCAGTTCCACACTTACTACATTCTTGCAGTGGCTGTCGTGAGCGTTGTTTGCTTGGTACCTTTGATTGAGTTTGCTGGCGAGGAGTGCGATGTTGTGGCTGTCTGTAACGCGGTCTCCCTCTTTGACTGTTTCCACTTGGCCGTAGTGCGTGAATTTCCTTTGCTGATGTACTGTGAAGATCCTCAATCTGTTTCTTAGTTGCTTCCTCTGTTCGTGCAATGACAAGAGCCTGATCTAGAGTCAAATCGTCCTCTCTTTGTAATAATTTCGCCTGAATTCGCTCCGAGTTAGTGCCAAAAATGAGAGTGTCGATTATGTGTTGATCAACATCGGTATATTTGCATTCATTTGCCACGAGTCTGATTCGTCTGACAAAAGAATCAATGCTCTCACCTGCTTTTTGTCTGCATGCTCTAAGTTTAAATCTCTGAATTCGAAAGTTACTCTTGGGCTTCGTGTATTCTTCCAATTTTTGCCAATACGAGGTCAACACGTCTGGATCATCAATGTTAAAAGTTTTCACAATTTCGCGGCCTTTTTCTCCGATCCAAAGGAGAAGAAATTTCACTTGTCTTTCCTCTGACACAGCATCTAAAGGTCCTTGGAATATCAATTAGCTAGATATCTAATAGTGCTCTTTATATGTATCATTCCAGGTGTCCATCATCAACTAGATTAGTTCAATAAAGTTGAAGATATACATATTTATCTATGACGGACACCAGATTTCCCTTGCCACTGTGTAGATAACCGAGTTAGATTTTCAGCCATTATTTGTAGAGTCTTCAAAACAAACAGGATGCCCCAACTGCAATGTCCTGTGGTGGGTTGTGACTGGCAGTCACAGGACCTTGACGCTGCCTTCGCAGGAGCCTTAACCGCAGCTCTCCAAATGCATGGCCAGACTGCCCATCCGACTCAGCCGGCGCCCCAGAAACTCAAGCTGGATCCACCACAAATTTCAACAGGGTCTGATCCAGATCAGTGGTCGGCATTCACCAGGCAGTGGAACATGTACAAGGCTGGTATGAACATTGCTGAAAGCATGGTAGCAACCGCCCTCTTTTACTGTTGTGATCAAGACTTACGCACAGACATTATGCGAGATCTTAGAGACAATGTTGCAAATATGGTGGAGGCAGACCTCCTAGCTGCCATAAGAAGACTAGCTGTCAAAGATGAGAGTACCCTGGTTCATCGCATACGACTGAGTAAAATGACTCAAACTCCAGGAACCAGTATTAGAACATTTTTGGCAAGCCTGAGAGGCCAAGCAGCATTGTGTCGATATACAGCCACATGTAAAGAAGAAGGCTGCACCCATATGTTTGACTACAGCGATGAAATCATAAAAGACAACCTCATCAGAGGCATCGCTGACCCAGAAATTATGTCAGATTTATTGGGTGACCCTAAAACAGACAGGACGCTAGAGGAAACTGTATCCTTTATCGCTCAGAAGGAACAGGGAAAAGTGACCAAGAGTGCAGTCGGAGACACTGCTAATGCTGCCAGCAATGTTCAAAAATCACCAGTTGTTCAAACTGATGGGAAACCAAAATGCTGGGCATGTGGTGGACTTGCCCATGGACCAAGAAACGATAGAAGAGCAAGAGCCAGGAAGTGTGAGGCATGGGGTTTCATGTGTGCCAAATGTGGTGTCAAAGGACATTATACAGACCTTTGCAGCAAATGTAACACCTGCGGTGAATGGGGCCACCGGGATAAGTCTTCAAGGTTATGCCAGCAAGGGAGAGGATATAGAAACCCGCCCAAATCACGCACTCAGACAGGTCAAACTAAGGGTACGGACCACGCTGACACCAATTATGTATTTGATCAGCTGTGTACGGCTTCCAAAAACAATCCGCCCAGGCGACATAAACCCAACAAGACTGCATTACTTGATCACCACATATTTGATGGCCAGTGGATAGCTCGCCCATCAAAACCGCACCCAATGGTTTTAGTGAGAATGACCCCTCTACCTGCAGACCATGCTGCTTTTGGGTATCCGATGCAAGACACGTCAACACTTAAACCAGTCAACATGTCCATGATTGCGGATACAGGGTGTCAGAGCAGCATAATACCACTGAAGTCGGCTATGGCTCTAGGCATAAGGAAAGAAGACCTCTTGCCTGTTAAACTTGTGATGCGAGGTGCCATCAAAGAGAATCTGGGTGTTATGGGTGGCATTGCTGTCAGTGTCTCTGTCAAAGATGAAAACAATCACATCAGAATGTCTCGCTTGTTTGTGTCTGAATCCATTGAGAAAGCCTTCCTCTGCAGAGAGGCACTGACAGACTTGGGGATAATTAAGCCAGATTTTCCGAGTGCCACGCATACAACACACACAGCTTCAATTGGCCCCACTGATGAAGTTCCGTGCACATGTCCAAGGCGCAGAGAGGAGCCACCACCATTACCCACATCTCTTCCCCCTGGCTTAAAGGCTTTGGAAGAAAATGTTGAAGTGCTTAAAGATTGGCTCCTCGACTATTATGGAGCAACAACATTTAATACGTGTGAACACCAGCCATTACCCCTGATGAAGTGTGAGCCGCTCCAACTTCATGTGGATCCAGATGCCAAACCGGTCGCAGTCCATAAGCCGGCACTTGTTCCAATTCACTGGCAAGAGAGGGTCTTTGCTGATCTTGAAAGGGATGTCCGAATAGGGGTCCTTGAACGAGTCAGCCCAAATACCCCAACAACATGGTGTTCCCGCATGGTAGTAATGGGAAAAGCTGATGGCACTCCTAGGCGAACAGTAGACTTACAGCAACTGAACCGCCACTCTGTCCGCCAAACACACCATGTGCCTACCCCCTTTCACTTAGCAAACCACATCCCACAGGGTGTTAAAAAAAACTATGACGGATGCCTGGAATGGGTACCACTCTGTGCCTATTAGGGAGGAGAACCGGCATATCACGACATTCATCACACCATGGGGCTGTTACAGATACAAGGTAGCACCTCAGGGGTTTTTAGCCAGTGGAGATGCCTACAACCAGAGATTTGATGCCATAATCACAGACTTCCCTAATAAAGTCAAGTGTGTAGATGATACATGCATGTGGGCAAACTCAGTTGAAGAGGCATTCTTTCAAGCATGCAAGTGGTTAGACCTGTGTGCACGTAATGGTATAACCTTGAATCCCAAGAAATTTCAGTTCGCCCAAGATGCAGTCGAATTTGCTGGTCTTGCAATCACACCTACGAACATACAACCAAGTGACAAATCTATAGATGCCATAAGGAAATTCCCAACACCTACGGATATCAGTGGTGCCCGAGCCTGGTTTGGGCTCATTAATCAAGGCGCTTATGCATTCTCAATGGCACGTCAGATGAAGCCATTCAGGAAGCTCCTAAAGCCATCCACAAAATTTGAATGGACAGATGAGTTGGACAACCTGTTCCACCAATCCAAAGAAGTCATTATAGAAGAGATGAAAGAAGGAGTGCGTTTGTTTGATCCAAACCGCCAAACATGTCTGTCCACTGATTGGTCTGTTGATGGAGTTGGATTCTTCCTGATGCAAAAGTATTGCCAATGCACCTCCAAAACTCCAGCATGTTGTCAGTGGCTGGAAGTTATGCTTGGTAGGAAGCAGGTTTACCCACCCAGCAGAAAGCAGATATGCACCCATAGAGGGTGAAGCCCTGGCCGTGGCCTATGCATTGCATCAGACTCGCTACTATGTATTGGGCTGTAAAGATTTGATTGTTGCCACAGACCACAAACCACTGGTTCAGGTGCTAAATGATAGGTCACTCACCGAAATTCACAACAGGCGACTACTCAATCTCAAAGAAAAGACACTAGCATACAGATTCACCATAGTTCATGTCCCAGGGAAGAAGAATCCCGGCCCAGATGCAGCATCCAGACACCCTGCTGGTCGGCCAAGTAGAATGCATCTACCAAATGAACCATCTGATAGTGACACCATATCCTACATGACTGTGCCTCCACAGGTCACATTGGCTAGTCTATACCAAGACACAGCAGACACAGACTTTGCTGATGATGCTTGCACCATTGCTGCTGCGTCTGCCTCACTGGATGCTGCTAACATTATTGTCACCTGGGATATGGTCCGAGACGCCACCTCTTCAGATGCAACATTACTTACACTAATGCAATACCTTGAGAAAGGCTTCCCAGAAGATTGCAGAGAACTCCCCATTGAGATACGTCCATACCACCGTCACACAGCAAGCCTGTGTGTTGTTGATGGAGTGATACTCATGGGTCAACGAATTGTTATCCCAAGGGCCTTACGCACACCAATCCTCAATGCCCTCCATGCAGCTCACCAGGGTATAAGTGCTATGCAGTCCCGAGCAGCAGACTCTGTTTTTTGGCCCAATATCTCAGTTGACATTGCTAGAGTTAGGGACCAATGTGCACATTGTCATCGCATGGCTAAATCAAACCCGATGCAGCCACCATCTGATATTAAACAACCAGACTACCCTTTCCAGATGATCTGCTGTGACTACTTCACATTCAACAGTAAAGATTATGTTGTCATTGTCGACCGCTATTCCAATTGGCCAATGGCTTTTAAAGCAGAAGGAGGCGCAGAGGGTCTAATCAGAATTAAGATTGCGTGAAACTTTCGTCACATTTGGAATACCAGAGGAGTTAACCTCAGATGGTGGACCACAATTTACTGCGGGGAAAACACAAGAATTTCTTAAGACCTGGGGTGTTAAACAAAGAATCTCGTCAGTTGCCAACCCTCATTCTAACTGTAGAGCTGAGATAGCTGTCAAAACTGTGAAGCGAATGCTTGCAGACAATATAGCCCCAACAGGATCCCTTGATGTTGACAAGTTTCAGAAAGCCATGCTTATGTACAGAAATTCTATTGACCCACAAACAAAGGCCTCCCCAGCATTAATTATATTTGGACGGCCTATTCGCGATGCCATTCCAATACCCATGGGAAGGTATTCCCCACATGAAACATGGGCAGAGCTGATGTCACATCGAGAAAGAGCACTTGCAAAACGTCATTCCAGAGAGCATGAACGCTGGAGTGAGCATACTAGGACCTTACCACCATTGAGGGTTGGAGATCATGTGTACTTACAGAACCTTGTGGGAAATTATCCCCGGAAGTGGGAGCGAACTGGAATAGTAATTGAAGTAAGACAGCACCACCAGTATGTCATCAAAGTAGATGGTTCAGGCAGGGTGACTATCCGCAACCGTCAGCATCTTAGGAAGTTCACTCCATTTGTTACCAGTGACAACTTCCCCATGATTGAGATGGCCCTCAAGGAGAACACAGTGCCTGAGCAACCCACTAAGTTGGTCCATCACGAACCTGGTGACCTTCATCTGGGTAAGAAGCAAACCCATGACAACCCTGTACAGGTCACACAGCCAAAAAATCCAGATGAACCTACTGTGCCATACCAGGATGCTTCTACTCCATTGCAATTATCTGAAGAGCCAGATTTGAGTGCCCTAGATCCCAGTGGCCAGGATGCCCCTACTGTTACCAAGCAGCGCACCAGTGGTGGTTTGCCACGTGCATTAGCCCGTTTGCTACCTCATAACAAGCCAGGCACCACAGAAATGCTTACTCCATCCAGACCAAGCCGTCATTCTAAAGAGACTGACATACAGGAAACTCGGAAACCAGCTTCAACCAGGGACTCTTCTTGAAGTCTCATAATACTTGATTTTTTTTAAATGACTTTAGCTAGATATTTAATTTGATTTTCTTTTGGCATATAGCTTTTAAAAGTTGTTGTTGTTGCTTCAATTTCCATATTACAATTGACTTTTGAAAAGGACTATGGAGGACCCATGTTCACAAACTTTAAAAGCTCCCCAGGGGAGGAGACAGAGGACTTTAAAAAAAAGAGGAATGAGGACTGGCATATAAGTGACGTTTTTTACATGCCCGTATAAAACTTCCCCCGGGGGAAGGAGATAGCTAGATATCTAATAGTGCTCTTTATATGTAGCCTATCATTCCAGGTGTCCATCATCAACTAGATTAGTTCAATAAAGTTGAAGATATACATATTTATCTATCAATTCACACTTTTCCTTGAAAAGTTTGAACGTACGCGGTAAGTCCATGGATTCCCAGTCCATGTGAGGCGGCTGTATCCCATACATGTGCTCCATTTTTTTCCCTTTTTTTTTTTTAGTGATTCAAAATCCGTTTTTATCTTGTAGTTTGTGGGTCATCCAATCTCCAAATTATGCTACATCCAATGTAGATCCCGATTCTGACACCATGTCGCGGTTTTCTGTTGTTATGTAACTCAAGTTAACATTTTTTAATAACTCATTTATTACATATAACACATCCAGCCATGCTGGCTAACTGGTAGAGAAAGAACAATGCATTATGGGAGATATGTTAATTACATTACAATATGCAACAGGTCACTTTATGGTTACGGATAGCTAAATGTAGTCGGTCGCCTAAACGTGCAGTTGCGAAAGCTCTCTACTAATCTATAATCACGACGACGGTTAATTTATTCACGTGACACCGGACGTGCCCTAGCTGGTCTCCCCCACGGCCAGATCAAATTAAGTTGAAAAAAAATCTGCCCTAACAAAAGAAAGCTGAGGTTTTGAAGTATCGGGAGTCATTAAGTTAAGTCTAGGCAAACTTTCACACTTTAGAATGAATAGGTAGGGTGAACCTATTTTTAACTATGAAGGATTTTGAGATGGTCCCTTACGCAATGAAACCGGAAGTTATCAAACCGAATCGAGACCGTCTGTTGACCTATTTACATGGAGCAAAGCGGTTTCGCCAAATATAATGGCACCAGCAGCAGTTGGTGCGTGTTTAATCTTGTCTCGAAGAGTGCTCAGTGGATCAGTTTATACTTTAACTAAGCGACAGATATGTTATAGTATTCCGTGCTATTACAGAAGATATAAAGCCTTGCGGTTTATGCACACAACTTGCAGTAAGTTCAACACTCCGACTCTCTCTCTTCCTCCCCGATCTCTCTCTCTCTCTCTCTCTCTCTCACACACACACACACACACACACGCACACACACAGACAAGTTGTATTACATCCAATACAAAATAATTTTGTATTCAATTATTATTCTCACTTAAACTTTAAATCCAACCCCTTATTACTTTCGCAGTAGCAATAGACTAGTACCCAGTAGTAGTAGAAGTGCATGTAGTATATGTTCCAGTATTTGTTTTCTGGATACTGCAATCTGTGACAAGAACAATAATATTTGTCAAAAAAATATTTTTTGAAATATTTGTCAAAAAAATAAATAAGAGGCTTCACACCTATCTTATACAACAAATATAAGTGCTACAGATATTTCATTACTCAGACATTAGCATTTAGGAGCACAATACATGTATATTTCACTTTTTTAGTATACCTTGTTTTATAAAATTAAATATACTGACTATTACTGAGGTATGATAATAATGACCCAACCATTTAAGTCCCCTATACCAGGTTATGAATTATAACCCACTGCAGACACCAGTGTGACACGAAAATAAACTGAATGAACCAATTCTTTGTTATATATCTATTGAAGGAATGTCTTGTGAAAAGACAGACTTTGCCAGTGTTAGTAAAGAGGAGTGGGTGAAGAGGTTGACACCAGAGCAGTATTATGTAACCAGGGAGAGTGGTACTGAACCCGTAAGTGGTACATGCATACCAGTATCATATGCCTTATGAACTGAAAACAGCTCATAGCGGGGGAAAGAATTCATGAATTAAAAAAAAAAAACAAATGTTGTTAAATTTAAGCAGAATTGAAGAAATTATAACCAGCCATAGATTTAATATACTGTGCTGAGGCAGGGTTAAGACTGTGTTACATTGCCAAGTTCAATTATATTTTAATTTTATTACTGTTTTGTTTATTGTTATTGAAAGTCACTCTGTGGTACCCCCCCTCCCCTTTCAGACATCCTTTCCCCTTCAAACAACTTGAACATGTTTTCTTTCTCCTAATGGAGTTTATGAGTTCCTAATTTATTTTTTGTCAGATATATATATAGATAGATATAAAGGACACAATGAAGAAGATTTTTCTTTTTAACTTGTTTTTTTTCCCTTAATTATATGGAGAGATAGTGGTTTGACTGAGATTGCATTAGGTGTGCTCTCTGCTGCATCGGTGCAATCAGGCACTTGTAGGGGCTGCCAGGTGTACCCAGTAAATGAGAATTTACTGTTATATTTTAATGATTTCTGTTACATTAATTATGTTATTATTTTTTTTCACTTTCAGCCTTTCTCTGGTATTTACAATAGCCATTTTGAGAAGGGCATTTACAAGTGCACATGTTGTGGGTCAGAATTATTCAGGTGAGACTCACACCCACGTAAAAAAAAGAATTGATAAGTTGAAAAACATTTGGCTAAAGAAGCACCTACTAGTAGACTATTAATAATTTGGAGGATATTTGGTGAACTTATGTACTGTAAAATTTTACCAATAACTGGTTCCTTTAATTTAGGTTTCCTTGGCGTGCTAATAAAATTAATGATAGTGAATATATGTAGAGTGAAAGGATATGAATAAGCAGGGAAATAAGACTCCTAGCCACAAGTGATATACTGTTCAGAGGATCTCTACCTTGATATGGTGTCTTTGATCCCCCAGCAAAATCTTATGTTTCTCTTGGCTGTTTATTATTTATTTATTTTTTTTAATTTACTGGTCAAGGATATTTTGATTCTATTAAGTAATTAAATTTTTTTATAAATTATTATTTTATTTTATTCAATTTTTAGCTCAGAAGCAAAGTTTGAGTCTCACTGTGGCTGGCCATCTTTCCATACGGCTCTTGGTGCAAACAACAGAGATGAATCCAAGACAAATGTTCTCCGCCGACCAGACGACTCTCACGGCATGAAGAGGGTGGAAGTGCTCTGTAAAAATGTGAGTTGGAGAACTAGTTTGGATAGTTTTTATTTGCGTGAAAATGTAAACGTGCAGAATTTTTGAAATGGTATGACATTTGAAACGTGTAATGATGACTGATTTAGGGGCAAAGCCAGTGACGTTAATTTCAGTCTCATATAGATGAGTTTAAAATAGATGAGTTTAACTTCTTTGTCATCACTATTTTAATAAATAATTGCTTAAAAGTAATATTTAATTTATGTGTAAATATTCAGGTACAAGATATTGAGAATTCTATGCATTGAACTTGCATGTTTTAAAGGTACATACGAACCGAGCATCGGTGGAGCGTGGATTCCCAGTAACACATGTAAACCACTTCTACTAGATTCTTATATGACTCAAATAAATTCGAAATGCCAAGGGATAAACTGAATAGATCACTCGATCAGTCATAAAATACCTTTAGACTGCTCCTTTCTTTAAATTTATGGTTGTAAGTTTAACCTACATTCGTGACCTACTTTCCTGCCCGATTGACATACAGCTTAGAATGCCAGCAGAAGAATTCGTTCAAACATCATTTTGGGGTAAAATTAAACAATGCCTTTTGGTAATTCTCTTAGTTATACTACTTGAAACTATATGCTGGCATTTGGTTGGTTTTTGTGACAAAAAATTGACTTTGTATGTATCTTTAAGTAAAAAAATTCCATTATTGGACCACAATGATGTACATTGTATTCAACTTTTTGCCATTTTTATATTAATTCACATAAAGTAAAATCGCTTCACATGAAAGAACCAAACTATTATATGGGTTTTAAATGCCATTCTCTTTATATTTTCAGTGTAATGCCCACCTTGGTCACGTGTTCAATGATGGGCCGAAGCCAACTGGTGAACGATTTTGTATAAACAGTGTTTCGCTGAAGTTTGAAAGTGGGGAATGATCAATGATCACACTCTTGGTCACGGCATACGTGGTTTTGGTCAGAAAGTTATGACAATACATGAATTGTCTTGGCAGCCAGGACAATTACATTATGTATCTGCTATTTCTCTATCAAGTCCCAAGCCCAGGACTTTAATGATAATTATAATATTTATTATTTAATCGTTGCAACCAAAGGGTTGAAGTTTTGCAGAGAAATTAATGGGGATTAATCCTATAAAACTTAATAAGTAAGAACGATGTAAAAGCAAATAGAAATTAAATTACTGAATTGAGAAAAAAATAAATAAATAAAAGAATAAATTAATTAATAAACTCGCTGCAAATATGTTGTTTTCAACTAAGGCACTATGTGATAATAATCAATCAGAACGGATTTTGATTTGTATGCTTCTCATTTGTATGCTGACCACCTGAACCATTTCTGTTCACAGGCAGCACGGTAAATTGCGTTCAAATACAAACACATCACAGCGCCCTCTCTCCCAACATAGAGCTTGAAAACGTGGTATCGAATAGGACTTTTTTTGTATGTTTGTTTTAAAAATCGATGCAATTCTAATGTTTTAAATATTACACGAGTCATGACTCATGACAAAACTTGATTTATTTTGACAAAAAAATCACCACTTTCATTTGTTTTTCAAATATATATTTTAACAAGTCTTACTATGATTGACGTTTCATTTGCTGGTTGACACATCATTTGCATTATAGAACTTAGAGAGGTCTTAGGGAAAAACAGACTTTCCTGGTCTAAAGTACAACTTCCCCATACTTACCAATGGTGAAGGAAGCCATTCCTACATTCAAAGTTAGTCCATGTTTTTTCTAAAAAAAATTGTTTTAAGGGATTAGTATGGAGGTGTAGCCATTGTATGAGGACTTTCGTCGTCAGATGACAAGCACAAATTCCAGAATAATTGCAATAACCGCTGTTTTGGTGGTAAAATGGAATTTATTACATTTTTATCAGTTGTTTACTATGTATTTATCGTGAAATGTGAATCTCATATGAAGAGTTGTTATATCTTTTAATGGTTGTAATGTTGGGTTGGATTTGAGTATTTTAAATTATGAAAATAACACCAAAATCGCATATCGTGTTCGTTATAGTATACATGTATCTAACAAAAAAAAAAAGATTAACGAAATGAAAAAAAACATTATTTTGATATAAATGTACAAGAAAAAAGAAAAAAAATCGATCTCTTATTGAAATTGCCCTGGTCTATTCTACAAAATAAAGACGCGAAAGATTTTTTTTATTAGAAATGTCAGCTTAGCCAACTATTAAAAAGCATAGCAATTGATCCCCTGTACACAAACGCACCTGACCTTGTTATTCCACTCCACTGACACGGAAACCACCAAAGCAAAACCTTTCGGTGGCTTAGTGGTACACAATAGACTTGGGTAACACTGCGAGTTTATTTTGGTTACGACTTGGCGCAGGGGTAAAACTGACATAAATCTGCCTCCGTGATATAGGTTTGGTTATGGGAAAGCGGGGGTAAATAAGGAGGGGGTAGGGCTGGGAGCATGGACTATTAGACGTCATTGGCAAACCCAGGGTTTCACCCTAGGAGGGGGTTTAATACAAGGGAGTCCAGGTGGGGTGGGGGATGGGTTGAGCCATCGCTTTGCGGGACACACAACATGTGAATGTAAAAATTAAAAAAAAAGTAAAATAAAACGCGCATATTGCTCTTTAATAGGACCCGAAGTGGCATATTAAATTTATGAACATTATCCCGTTAGGTATCTCACAGCAGTTTACAGATCTATGGGACTATGTGTTTTGTTTACATCATGACTCACTGGTAAACATGAATGGCCTTGGTCCAACAAACATTACGTCAGCTTTAAAATAACCCCCAAAAATCCCAGTGTTTACTTTGACTAGTCACGTAAAATCCCTTCTATGTTAACAAGAGGGAATTTTTGAGAGTTATTTTAGCCATGTTTTCGCCAGTCATTGAAGTTATGAGCAATTTACTTGAAAAATTCCTGATCACTTAAAATACCCATCATTGTATGTTGGGAATTTCCCAGTCATGTGATTTGATTAACATAAAAGGCGCTGTAGAGAAAAATTCTGAACTAATTCGTGACTGGAGTACAAACTGTTGCACCGTACGCGTTAGCAAACAATTGTTTCATCGTAAGTATAAATGTGCCGTTGAAGATACCAACTTTCGTAATCCAACACCATTATGTATTTGTTCTTGCATTTGCACATTCTGTCAGTATTGTAAGCTTTTTTTCTGAAAAAAAAAATGCTTTGATGTACTGTTATCAAGTTATTAGCAATAGAAAAAATGAAAACAAAAGGAATTGAAGAGAAGTGCTTGTAGAAAACGCGAAAATGTGTTAATCTGGCAGCCCTGCTAAATGTTTTAAAGGTTTAGGATCCCTTTTGACAACCTTTATTAATTTTTATCAAGTTTTGTGTTACTGCAAAACAGATTGATACGTTAATGATAAACAAGTTATAAATAAAGTTTCTTCTATTTTCAAATAGATAAGAATATTTTATTATCATAACGGAAACAAGGTTACTTAAATAACAATTGATACGAAATATAAGTAAGAACAACTTACTCTAAAAAGAAAAAGATATATAGCGACCGGTTGGTTCAAATACTATCCTCACTGAATTTATCAATCAAATATTTCAGTAGCATTAGGAGCCATGGCTTTCAGGCGCAATCGAAGCGAGAGGGACGGAGATCGGAGCAGACGACAGGACAAAGATGAAGAATTGCGGGCAGCTATGCGGGGAGATTGGAAACACGTGGAAGACCCACACCTTCGGCGAGTATACAAATCGAAGGGGCCAAACTTCTCAGGTCTTCTTCTCGCTGGATTAGTCGCCAATGTTGCCACGCCAAGTCAGTACGATTCACACGACAGCGACAGCGAAGGGCCAAGCAGCGAAGTTGACAGAAAGCCGCTTAAGAGGCGCCATAGGCGTAGCCGGGGATCGGAAAACTCAGAATTCTCTGAAACGCGCTGGGGTGGATCTCAGTCAAACCAATATTCTACAGTGTATGGTCCAGATAATGACAACTCAGTTAAACTGTCAGGTTCGGAAAATTCGGAAGATCCGTTACTGCCTAAAACTAAAAAGAGCCTTTTCAAACGTGTCCGGTTGAGCGGCGTTTTTCGCGGTTTGGGTGGTGCAGCAGCAGTAGCAGTGGTGGGAATATTTCTTTTGGTGTTGTTACTGTAGCCGAGCTTGATTGTTTGGATAGGCGAGTCAGAAAGATAGGGAGCGGTCACGAGCCACCCTACCCCTTTATCATTTCAAAATGACGGGTTCAACCTCCCCTCTTCCTCGCCTAGTAGGAGAGAAACCAAACTTTGGGTCAACACAAATGTATATTGTATAAGTGCTCATGTGTCTGTGGTTTGAGGGAAAGGGTGACACCCCTCTTCTTTTTACCTTTTTTAAAATGTGGTTTTGTTAAAATCCATTTGTTATAATATAACTATAGTTTTCAATATCAGAAACATTTGTATTATTGGCTCGTTGAAAGTCATCAGTACTGTATATTGAGGTGGCTTTTTGTTAACGTTTAAAATGATCGTAGTGTGAAAAAAGCGAATTATAAATAAATATTACTAATTAAAGCTTTTGCAGCTATAACCGTTTATTTAATGAGAGCATTTGATGATTTTTATCGAAATGGTGCTTTCTGATAAACAATGTCGATTTGCCGCTTTACTTTTGATGATTATTTTTTAAAATATTTTTGAAAATTTTAGCAATAAAACCATGTAATGTTTCATCATATCAGCTTTGGGCTATTTTTTGTAACTGCTATAAATTGTAATTTAGTTTCAAACTTCAGGTAACAATTAAGTGAAAGTAAACATAACCCATCAGTTTAACTCATGTCATGTTAATGAAGTAATAAATTAAATGGGTAGTTATTGTTTTGTTTATTTATACATAGAGTAATAGGACTTTTTGTTGTACATGAAGTAACGAAACACATCTTTTGCGTCCTAGGTCAAGCTTATCCTTGTTCCAATAAAAACATTAAAACGAATGAAAAATAGATTAAAATGTTCAACAAAACCTCCCTGAAATAAACGATTTGATTGAAAGCCTTTGTAATAAAAAGTTTTTGTCTCATCAGGGAATCTTTGAATTCTTTCCCTTGTACATTTAATTTCCGAAATTTATACCTGCACCAGCGAACAATATGCAGGTATTTCGGTAATTCATTTTAACGGGCAGATTGATGTCATATAATATGATTTTCAGTAAACAAAGTCAATGTCATTCATCACAGAAATTCATTTCCTTTATTGAAATCATGTGCATAAATGTTTAACAACATATTGGACATTCCTTTGATTTCTACATCTCGAAGTGTGAAACGAGAACGGACACGTTCATCTTACGGAGTTTCCTTAAGATAGAATGCATGATGGCATTAATTTTCATCTCGATTATGAATAATAATAGTAATAAAACTAGATACAACAGTGTGTTTACCATTATATAAATTATATCATTCAAACAATCCATTGAAAATTACTTCGATAGACATAAAAAGCTGTCAAATAGACCAGTAAAAAACATTCGTATAACCCTGACCTAAGCCGACATTATGCCTACCCTAGAGATAAACTTATGGCTAGTGGCAATACACATAGGTTTACAGGTGAAGCAACATCCCATTGTATGCAAGGTTATTTTTTACAAGATAATGATAATAGTAAATCTGACGGCTTGGCGGTTAAAAGTGTCACTAGCTGAACTAGCCATTGAACATCCGTCATGCAAGACGCCCGTAGTGTAGATATAATAAACAGATGTTTCTGACGACCAGTTTGAGCTACTTTAATGTTGTCTTTATTGATAGTTACGGACAAAGGCTTTCCATCCCTCTTTCCTCTTTTTTCTGTCATTTATCCCCTTTCTTTTGCAAGTTCCGCTCCAATTCCAGAACGATGTCCGCTTATCACCTTATCACCTCAAAAATCAGCTGTCATTATAAAAAGGAGAATGAAATACCTCTGTCTCAAATCAACAAAAAGGCCAAGAGGAGTGCTCCGACAAACGCGAGCGCCACAATACCCCCGAGAGAAGAACAGATGATGTTAAAACGTGGTCTCTTAAAAAATCGCCTTTTCTTTTTAAGGGGAACACGATCGGTTGTGTCATCAGCAACCAAAGGCGTTGTCGAGTTCTCCGAGTCGGTCCTGCCCCGTTTGTTTTCTGTGTAATCATTTTGCGAGCGATCACCTACGCAGCGTGCGCATGCGGTGACGTCAGGAGCTTCAAACACATCACTACCGTTCTCTTCACTGGCGAGAGCAGATACGGTGAGATGGGTCTCCGTAGCCGCACTCTTAGCGACGCTTCGAGCAACCAGGCCACCGACGATTATGCCGAAGGGATTAGGTCCTCGGTCCCCATAGCGCCTGATGAGGCTTGGGTCGTCCACTTCCCCCCAGTTTCCGCGTTTTGCCGCCCTCAACTCTGCGTCCTTTGCCATGCGCTCGGACCAACCACCATCACCAGCACGACTCATGGTGGACGGGGAGACAGCCTAATTATTGTCTGAAGTGACAGAAGAGTTCATATCAGTATAAATCAGATTAAAATACACTACTTTATAATGAACCTTAAGTAGCTTTTTTATATCCTTTGAGAAGGCGGAAAGACGTCGGTACTACTTACAACTCGTTAGTGTCACACTTGTCTCAGATACGCCTTTTTCGATTTTTAGTACAATTAAAGGGTAACTGTTATTCATTATATGCTTAATAATGTATTTTCTTATGCTCATAGACTTCTTTCAATGATTACAATTATTTCACGAGCAACTAAAAGAGGAAAAGTCAAATCTTGACGTCGTATAGATATACACTACACTACTATTTGTACTTTTAGTAACGACTGCACAATAAGGTAGGCCTATCGATATCAGCACTTCTTTAAAATATAAGTCACAAGTTATCCATAAAGGTGCCTTATCTTGTTATGAAATTATGACAGTTTCAGGTTGAAAATTATCCTCATATAAGAGTAGATTTAATAACCCCCCCCCCCCCCCCCCCCCCCCCCGTTTAAGCTGCAAGTACGCAAAACCACGTGCACTTAATGTAAAAACGTAAACAGCGAACAGATACATGTTCATTGTAACAGCGGCGTCATACTGTTAAGTTACAAATGGTGCATTCAGTTCTAGTCCTCTTGACCAAGCGCTGCCAGAGTTGGTCAAGAGTATACGTAGTTCGGAGCAGACAAAAAATTAAAAAAAAAAACGCTTTGAACGCCTTAAGCTGCATAACGTGTTCTTTTTCCAATATTTTTTTTACCTAATTTTTTAAAACCTAAAACACGTTGCTATTGAGGTTTTTCTCCAGACCTTCACAAGACTGCCTTACCTCCCGACTGACAAAATGGTGCTCACGATCTCTTTGCCGCCGGGGAAAAGGGGGGGGGGCATGGCAACCGTGGGACATAACCTTCCATGCTATGAACACAGCCTACCTGCACAAAATGGGCTCTAGTGCAACTCTCTCTCTCTCTCTCTCTCTCTCTCTCTCTCTTCATCTTTTAACAGTGTGGTCTCAAATGTTTTAAAGGTGCTGAGATGAAATTAGTAAACTTCACTAACCTTGGATTAAGCCTTGTTGTCACACCTTGCCGCTGCGCTAAGTGTTGAATGTGTTCACTAGTGTGTCTACGACCTTAAAGAAAATATTTGTCTAGTCAAGGTATTATATTCAGCCTTGGCTTTACCCGTATAATTTTCCCAGCCTAATTTTAGAAATGGAATATGTTTATTGGTTTCGAAACTAAGCTTTTCCCAAATTATAATTTGCGGATGGGAATTTACCGTTTCCTATTTTCCTCATTGTCGTTTTTTTTTTTTTTTTTATTGTGAATCATGATTATAGCTTTTGCGATAGCCTTGTAAAAAAAGATAATAGGACGCAGCTAGGTTATTTTGTATTTCGAGAAGGCAACATATTTTAATACTTAACACGTTTCACTGCTTTCGAATAAAGCTGTTTAAGTAATTTTAGATAACTGGAATTTATGTATCTTAAAATGAGTAGCCTAATCATTACTATGGATCCTAGATCATTATTGGTTATTGTTTACTGATTAACACGCCTCCTTTTGTTTCCAACTTACAATCACCAGCTTTTCTGTATTCTACTCGACGTCAAGTTTACTTGCGACAGTGAAATTAAGGGTACAAAACAAAATGCACAAGGGGTAATAAAATGTTTATTTTTAAATTATATTGGTGTGGGATACGAAGATTTTTGTTGTTGTTGTTCTCGGTGATATTCAAATCACCGTTCTATATTTATTTGAACGATAAATTGCTTAACATTTATTGACGCCCCCTTAACAACGTAACACTTAAAAAGCGGATCAAACAATGTTCAGATTGCTAGAGCAATCTATTTGAGGCACGAGTTCCTTATACAATAACGATGTTTTTAAGAAATTTAATTTTGAATTTCACAAATTATGATGTTAGTACCCACTGAAAAAACTGTTCACAGCTGATTAAACCTGGATAAAAATAATCATTCTTGGAATATACATCTAGGCACCGACTGGGAAGTGATATTTGAGTAAAGACTAGGTGGAGGATTATATTTATCTAACTGAATTTCGGACGGCTGTTATGATGTAACGATGCTTGGAAGGTGAAAAATGAAATATTTCAATCTTATACTTACTTCGTATGGTCTTTATTGACTATAAAACATAAAAATTACGACGCAGTTGATAACTTTCTGTTTGAAGTATGGTGACGTACCTTGATAACCCGTTCACGTGATTGTATGCTGACTTAACGAATGTGTGCAAAAACCTCCATTAGAAATCTAATATTTTCATGGCTGGTCGCCAGATCAGTTGTCAACAAAAGTCATTGGTGATACCCCTTGTAGTGCTTATATAAAACCCGATTTATTTTTTTTCTTATATTTTGAATTGTTGTTATTAGTGCATGTTACACGTGTATGAGAAAAGGGAACTTAGATGAGAATGAGAGAATCGTCTTAGCGAGCAGTCCACAAGACACGGACTCAACATAATGCGGTATGGAATTCATTTTGCGCACCCCCACCCCCCCGTACCCCCTTTCTCTCCCTCACCCCACCCCTTCCCCCGGGAGTCAAATTAGACCGACAGAAATCTGCTAGCATTATACAGCGGACCAAACAAAGATGCCTGTTCCTAAAACATGCTTTTAAAGAATTTCATTTTGAAGTTCACAAATTATGGTGTTAGTACCCACTGAAAAATAATGTTCACATCTTATTAAACCTGGATAAAAATAACTATTCTTGGAATATACATCTAGGCACCGACTGGGAAGTGATATTGAATAAAGACTAGGTAGAAAATTATTTGCTTAAACACATTTTGGACGGCTGTAATGATGTTATGATGCTAGGAAGTGGAAAAATGCAATATTTCAATCTTAATATTACTTCGTATGGTCTTAATTGCTTATAAGACATATATATAACGACACAATCGATTACTTTCAGTTTGTAGCATGGTGACGTGCCTTGATAACCCTTCACGTAATTTTAAGCTTACTTTATGAGTGTGTGCCAAAACTGCCATTAGGAGTTTAACCTTTCCTTGGCACGTCGCCAGATCAGCTGTCAACAAAAGTGATTGGTTATTCCTTTTGTAGTACCTGTACATAACACCGATTGATTTTTTATATTTTAATTTATTATTGAGTGTCTGATTGGTGACCACCATATATTACTTCACTAATAGCAATTGCTTTGCTAGACAGGGGAACAGTGTTCGTCCAGTACAGCGGCCCCAGTTTACGTAAGTTTTTACAGTAAACATGTAATTTATTCTCTCTGAAAGCATTCAGAACAAGATGATCCGATGACTAACAGATCCGCAGACTTAAAATGGCCGACCTCACTTAAAAGGAAGCCCCCTAATTCTTTAATGCTCATCACACGTGCCATTAGACGAATTGAATCTCGGCTCCGAAGTTTAATTTCTAGGCCCCTGCAGGGACTGCGCGTGTGCAGGCGAGGTAAACATCAAGGGGTTAGTTGGTACATGTATTACTAGTCCACGGATCATCTTCTTCTGAACTCTCTCTCCCTCTTTCTCTCTCTCTCTCGCACATAAGAACACACAAAAACGTGCGGCGGATGTTCGCAAAAATTACTGAAGAATACGAAAATCTAAGATTTTGTTTTCGTTTAAGAGACAAATTGGTGAGCGCCAACTGATATTATCAGATATCTTGGTCGTGGTTTAATCTTTAAGGGAAATGACATTTATTATATATTTCATATTTCCAGATTAAGTCCTAGAAACGAATTCATTCCCAAAGCTGAGGATTTGCTGAAAGTTTGATATATATGTAAATCCAGTATTCCAATACCAGCGCTCCATGGCATGCAGGCGGGAAAGTCGAGACCGTCGCGATGACTGGGAATCACGTAAAGCAGAAGACGAAGAAAGGCGATATGCAAAAAGAGGTGGTCGCGTAAACGATCCTCATTTAAGACGCAAGTATGCCGACAGAGGGGTAAACCCTGTTGTGCTTTTAGTTGGAGGTATGGCAGCAATTGGCGAATTTTCGCCTTCCACTTCCAACACGGACGCCGACACGAACGGGCACGGGAAAATTGACAGCGAAAACCCGGCGAAAGAGTCGAAAAGGCTTCAGAAGAGACCCAAACGCAACAGAAACAGCTCAGAAAATTCAAACTCGCCACTGATATCAGACGATGCCCAAGATAAACCAGCCAGAAAGAAGAAGGGGTTGTTCAAACGCGTCAGATTTGCTAAATGGGGATGTCGTACCATTGCTATCCCAGTTATAGTAGGAATTATTGTGCTTGTGATCCTCGCCCCATTAGGACTATGACTCTGTAACTGGAACCAGAACATCATTTCAGTGAACGCTTTTACAGAAATAGATGCAGATAGCCTGAACTGCAGCCAAATTTACACTCGTGACATTCTCCATCACTGAAAATCGATTACTCACGTGAAATAATCCCCGATTGCAGGAAGTTTTGCACCTCACCGGATTATTAATCAAAACATTTACGTTTTTTTCTGGCAGGTTGCCATGTTTATAAGTTTCGAAAATACCCTCTGTTTTCAATGCTTTAATAGAAAGAAAAATATAGGCCTATGTCCGGTTTGTAAACAGCCGCATTACGATTATCTCTGGTCTGTAGTATCGCAGTATACAAATTCATAAAAGGCAGCTTGCTTGAGCTAAAATGTTTTTTTCTCTTTTTAATATCCCTATTGTTCGTAATCGGGAATGAGAACAAACGTGTGTCAAGACGATTGAAGTGAAGAGAAAAGTGTCAGTGATCTATGTCGTCAAAGTCAAGTGCACAAATACAAAACACGTACACATTATTACACAGTTGTTTTGACAGAAGGCTTTTAAGGTAAACCCAGTATTTGTCAATAAATGGTATATTTTAACCATCACAGCCTTATTTGTTCCCACTTTGTATAGAGTAATAGATACTCTGGCGCTGGCTTTTTTTCTCTCTCACGTATCTAAGTATTTATTGCCAAAATACCCACAATATTTGCATTTTAAATGCTTAATTCTCACCTTCTCACCGAATCATATTATTTACTGTTTAATAAACCTGGAGACTGGTCAATAGTCTAGATATTCATCTTGATTTGCCTTGTCTCCATCACCCTCTACGGGAAGTCAGACGTCGAAAAAATATTTAGGCTCAAAAATATCCCCTAACCTTGAAACAGGTTATGAGTGTAAAATACTCCCCAAACCGCAGTGGCTTTCGCAATATAGGCCTACCTGTCAATCAAAACAAAGACAATTTTATTGTCAATGTTTGCAACTGAGCCGTCGGGGGAATAACCGCCTATTGAAAAAGAACGGGGCGTGTGAAATGTCTAAAATAATAAACTTGGCTGGGTCTCCCTCATTTTTAATCACCACTTAAATGTGCGTGTTGATCTTTTAAGGCACTGATGCCGTCTTACTTAAGTTCAGTGTGACGGTGAATACAAAACAAGAAAATATATACAAACTTGTAAAATGATTCCTGGTTGAAGTAGATTAACAAAGTAGCTATAGGGCCTCCCATCAATGGCAGGCCTTTTAACCGAAACGAAAACAAATTTATCTAGGCAAAGTGCCAATTACTTTCAAGATTTGGGAAACCCCCGTCTTCAAAACCCATTAGAAGAGCAGGAAGTTGAAAATGGTTTGAAAAGAAATTATTTAAGAGTTTGTGACATCGCCATCAAGGGCCCCATTCCCATAGACAAATCAGTCTGCGTATCCAACACTGTGGGGACTCTCGCTGAGTGCAATCAGCTTAAATGAATGACGCCTCCTCCTGACACAAAAGCTGGTGATTAGGCTATACTAGTACGCTGGAAACAATTAAGAGAAGGCGGGTCATTCAGTTAAGCTGATTGCACTCAGCGAGAATCCCCGCAGAGTTGGATCGATCTACGTAGGCCGATGGTGTCTATGGGAATGTTGTCTAGGTCTACACCCACAGTTACACATTCTCAGATTGTATCACAGGCCTGTGGGAATGGTGTATGTTAAAACACAAAAGGAACGTAGGCCCTACGTAGGCTACCCCTATTATAGGGCCCTAAATAAGGCCACACTTTTTTATTTTTATGGATGACATCCTGCGCGCGCACCGATTTTCGCCCGTTCTCCGAAAAAAAAAAAATCCCCCCCCCCCCAGCCCCCAACGAAGTCGGTTGTCGCAAACGAAATGAGCTTTCTTCGCATGCGTATTATCGCCACGTGGAAATGTGGCCGCTTTGCCGTCAAATTCATCTCTAGGATTACTTTCAAATTACACGACAATTAAAGTCATAAAGAGAACTGGTGCCGTCGTTTTGGATTGGTATGCCATTGATATTAGGCATGGAGATATCACCTTTTTACAATTGCCCGAAAAATTTCAGTGACATTCTGTACAAAGCAGCACATAGGCTACCAGGTTTTTCTGTAGCGAAAAAAGGGTCGACAAGGGCGTCGAGGTATTTGGTGGGCTGAAGGTCGGACCCTTATCATTATTACTATATGGAGGGCGGACTTTCTGTCCCACGGACCTTCAGTTTCGTGACACCGGCATAATGCGATAGGCAATATTTTTTCACCTGTTGCCACAGTTGTGTGCGCGACAGTTTTGAAGCCATCACCTGCACTTTAGGCCTAGGCTACCAGTCTTACTATGAATTTAACAACATCCACATGCAAATGGTTGGGAAATAAGGGAATTATCTATTTTAAGATAAGGAGATACTTAGCTTTGAAAAAGAAGTATAGGCTATATAGTAGTGCCAATATTTGTAATGGACAGGAACTGAAATTTAGATCAGCTGTAAGCCTAGTTGCAGACTTATATATGTAGGCCTATGCTTCTATTCTCGGTTGTATTCTGAATGCCTATAAAGCTATAACAAGAAGCTACATTAGAACATAAAGTCTGACCATATGAACCCCGCCAAAATACCCCCAAACCTTAAATTATTTTTTTATAAGGGTGTGCTGTATTTTAAGGTTCGCCAGCTGTGATAGGCTATGAGCTGCTATCTTTCATGAGAATACCGGGCTGCACATAATTGTGTCATTTTACCGCAATGCGGAACCATCAAATAATAAATCGCTCATTGAATGATAAAGTATACAAGTGAAATTTATCATATTTCATTTACATTTTTGTAAAATCATAAGCATTTTACGTAATTTTAAAGCAAATGTAACTTTTACAAGTCTAAAACCATTTATTATTTTCATAGGGCGTTATAGTTACCCAATCTTAATTTTATATATAGCTTATTTGCGCGTGAGGAAGACCTAAGACCTTCCTCGCGCTTGTAACATAGTGCAAAGTTTCAGCGCGAAATTTTGCATACTAGGTATTTTTACGAATTGATGAACACGAAAAAACTGTAGCACTAACATAAGTAGATCACTCTGACGATATTCAGGGAAGATGGCAGAAGAGGAGAGTGAGGATTACCAAATTAAACAGGTGGGGTTTTATTCTGTAGCAGACTAAAATGGCGGTCGTCATCGCACTGATTTAACATCTATCACCAATACAATTTGAAAGCGATTTCAACTTAATCGTATATTTAATATGAAACCTTTCGAAAGTACGGAGTCCTATATTAATTATTGGTTAAAGTAATCTCGGTATTCTAGTTATGATAACATTCCAAATTGAACATGGTGAACCGCGTTATATTTCAATGGACGTTCATTTTCATGATGCCACATTAGCTCAGTTTACTTAAACTTTTTTTTGTAATGTTAATATTCTCATCTGTGCAACGCAGTTAGGTCTTTACCGAATGTACATTTTTATGTGCCCCAACCTCCATTTCTTACTGTGGTACTCACCAAGGAATTGTATCAAAACTCCACTTGTTCAAGTGCTTGTTTGAAATGGGGCCGTAGCAATAGTCCGAAGGTTCAATAGTCCGAAGGTTCATTGGTCCGAATATTCACTATAGAACCTTCGGACCAATGAACCCTTGATTAAAAAACCGATGAAAATGTTACCGTTTTTCGGACCAATGAACCTTCGGACTATCGAGACGCTCCCCATTAACACCTGCATATCGGACACTGCTGTACTACCACATGGAGGATAACAGAAAAAAAAAACGTAAAGTGACAACCAGCTTGCACATCCACTGTGATTCTCTCAAATCTTTACCTAACAAATATACCTAGAGCTTCAACTCACACACTCCTGTAAAGCAACCAGTTTTTTTGTAGACAGAGTTGCTTGTCTACCATTTATGTCATTGCGAATTCTTATACACACTATCATGAGGTCAATTGGCCAACTGGTATATGGATTTCTGAATGCGAGAAGGATGTAAGAGATTGTTTTCTGCCTTGAAGCGAAATTTTGAATTATCACATTGACCATGCAACTTCCAGTGTACACAATTGTGTGTGCACAGTAAGTTGTTTTGTGAAATGAAAAAATTATACATTATTATTTAACCTACCTCAGGCATTTAGAAACCCATTCATGGCTTTATGTAGCATATATCTGATTTTACAACAGCCTAGCTTGTAGATTAGTCTGACCTTAATTACCTCCCCCCCCCCACACACCCTGCTCCTTGTCTACAGACCCACAACTCTGAATTAATAGAGTAATCAACATACTCACTTTTCTTCTTCATCAGCCCCATGTTTCCATCCTCCGGAGTGACGAGAGTCCCCGTCTGACTGGGTGCACTGACTGGTCCTGTGGCTGTCACAAACACCACTGCCCAATGTGTACACTAGAACACTTCAAACCTTCCAACAAGACACAGACTCTAAAACACCTGAGCTGGCACTTCAGGCATAGCTACAAGTATAAAGGTAAGAACTGGTTAAAGGCAGTGGAAATGGAAAAACAGTTATTAGAAAGGAAGGTTTTTAGTCTTTAACAGGCATGTTGTTAAACTGTAATTGTAATTACTTTGTCTCAAATATAATTTCCCTATCTAATGTGAGTGCTGAGTAATAAAAATTCAGTGTATGAATAATGTTTCAGGTATAGAAGCAACATCAGTAATGTTTCAGGTTGTATGTTTTTTCATATTAGCAGGCTTTATCATTTTAAGCATAATGTTTCAGGTATAGAAGCAACATCAGTAATGTTTCAGGTTGTATGTTTTTTCATATTAGCAGGCTTTATCATTTTTTTACAGGTTTGATCATATGTGAGTGCAAACTTGATTGTCCTGGAACAGGCAAGACATTCAAACGTGGCCACTTCCACTGTCCCGAATGTGGAGACACGATGGCATCAAAGCCACAGATTGTCAACCACATTGCAGTGCTGCATGAAGGCAAGGCACCACCAGAAAAAGAGGGGCGGAGGATACTGGTTTCTCAGTTAGGTGAATAAGAACACTGGTAGTATGGTCCCTTTGGAGCAAAGATCCTTAAATCAAAGGAGGTGTTCTCCTGTACAAGTATTACTAGGAGATTTTTGCTCTGAAAGGGATTATACAACCATAATATTAACTTATTAACTTTAACTCCTTGCTTTATGGATGCGGCATAGAAAGAAAAAAGAAAGTCCAAAGCATTCAAAATATATCAGCACATTATGCAACAGTGACAACACATTTCAAGGAAAACCAATAGGCCTATTGTCTCTAGAGAATCACAGGAGTGACCAATGTTAGGAAAATGCAGGTCAATTAAAAAATCTGCTTGATTGTACCATTTTTAGCTATATTTCTTTGCATATTTTGAGAACTCTTGTTGATTGCATTTTTTTTTTTTTTTTTGAAGGGGGGGGGGTTCCATATTTACTCCAGCTGGTGGTACAATATCCGGAGGTGGTATCACCTCTCTGATCCTCTAGTTACTTTTGGTGTATGATTCTTTGCCTTCCCCCCCCCCCCCTCACATCAGCAATTATGAAAGTGCTCATTAAAAACTCTAGATAGTATAAAATCAGCATGTGACTTCTCCTAACCTTTTTTTCAGGTGCTATGTCTAGGAAGCGAAAGTACTTGGCTGTAGATGAAGAATTTGTACCACGAAAGTCTTCGAGAACTCGTAAGACTATTGATTACAATGCTCTAGCAGAAGATGGTAAGTTTTTAAACTATTTTCTCAAGGTTGTTTTCACCTGATTCTTAGGAACCAGATCATTTCCTAAGTAAATATGAGTGAGTTGTAATATTCTCTTAATGTAAGCAAGTTGTGTTCACTTGGAAAGAATAAAATGTATGTGCATGTGTGTGTAGCACCAGTTAAATGTAGTCTTTTGGTTGGTTACTGTGTGTCATTATGTGACTGATTATTTTTCAGTGTCACCTGCAAAAAAAGAAATTAACATGATTGCTTTCACATAAGATTTGATAAAATTTGCAAATGGTGAATTCATGATACATGTAACAGCAACAAATGAAAGGGGGTCAAAATGTTCATCTTTGATTTTTCTCCAACCACTTAAATTTACTATTTAACATATGATAAGATATTCTGTGGGCTTCAAGCCTTCATTGTCCTTTTCCAATTTTGAGGGTGCATACTAGTAAGTCTTTTGGTTTTAAGAAAATTGTAAGTATTGTTACAATGTAGGGGTGGGAGAAAAGAGGGATCCAGTAGTCTCAGGTTCACTTAATCTGAGCTGAGAATATATGACCCATTCTACGTGCTATTTACAGATATATGTTTTATTTGGAACCATCTGTTTCAAGTTTCATTTCTGAGTTCAGTGTGCTTGTAAGTATATAGACCAGGGGCTGATATGTTTCAGGTATAAAAAAGATAAGGAAAGGAATTAGCACTGAGGCAGAACAAGAAGAAGCAAAAGAAGTACTAGAAGAAGAGAAGGAAGAAGAAAAAGAACACATGGATGAAGCTGAAGACACAAAAATAGCAGGTATCTAGATTGAAAGATTTATAAGGAAATTGTCATTCTGTAAATCCAATTGGGTATTTAATATTTTGACAGAAAAATAAGTTCTTTTCATTTTCATGTATCAGTCAGATGTCTAGCAATTTGGCATCAACTTTTCAAAGCTAAATCTGTATTTTACTCATGTTAACACATTAGCAATTAAGCTGTTTATTTTTTGTAAGAGGAGTTAAAAAGCTTAGTTCTTTTCCCATTCAGTATATATATATCGATTCCATCACCGAAACTGAAGTTAAGTGTTCATAATTGGTCCATTTCTGATATACAGTAAAACTGTACTTAATGATAAATAAACAGCCATTCAGTTATTAATTCAGAAAAAAACTGCTTTTTTTTTCAATGAAAAATCTGATTCTTCATGAATTTAAGCTCTGTTGTTGTTGTAATTTCAGCTTTGGCCAAGGGGACGGTCACTTCAGTCAAGCACCCTCACATCTCAATGGTCAGTGGTCAGGAGGATTTGGTTAGACTTAGCATCTGCGACCCCGAGTTTTGTGACTGTGGTGGACGCCACTGCCCACTGTGTCCAGTGGCCGTATTCCAGCCAACTGTCAATATGGAGGAGTTTTCCATGCATATCAGTGGCCACATGGACAATTCTGTTCCTTATAAAGGTACATTATGTTGCTAGAAATCATAGAACTCTACTTGCCTCACTGTATCATTATAAGTTTTAGCTAAACACCGAACTATTATTATTATAGTAATTGGTATGATGCTAATTAAACAGTTTCCTAACCTTTGGGGTCATAGGAGGATTGCTGTGTCAAATGTCATGCCGGGCATCTCCACCATCAGCCAATGCTTACCATTTTATGCACTGATGAATGCTTGACAATAAAGCAAGGTGTTCATACCACCTTTAAACTGTTATTTTAAAGAAAAGTTTAGGAGCACAGAGAAATGTATTCTCCCTTACCATCGCATCTGTTTCCAGGATCCCTGGTTTCGGCTCAAAGTAATCCTTTCAAGCTGTGAAATTTGTCCCTGATTTGTCCTTACTGTTAGAAAATTTAACTTAATCAGAATATCTATTAAAATCTATTGCAGACAAGAAACTTGTGAGCTGTCAGCTGGGGGATATCTATCCCAATCCCAGTGAGAAGGCCTCCCTCCACTGGCACTGTCCTGAGTGTGCTGCCACCTGTCTTGAAAGAGACCTCTTCATAGACCACCTGCTGGGGCACTTGGAACCGGCTCATCTTGATGGAAGTGTGGAAGTACCATCTGGTGGAGAAAATGATGAGGCAGATGAGCCCAGTGATGATAAATCTGCAGGTATTTGATATTCACTTGTTTTCTCTTGAGTTATTTATTAGGAGAAATTAAGGGGGTACACAACTGACATATTTTACAGCTTTTTAATAAAAGTTAAAGAGGTTATTTAAACTTATTGATAAGATTTAGCTTGTAGAAAAAAAAGATTTGTAAGAGAACTGTCCCAATATTTTATGATGGAGCATCCATCCCAAGTTCATACCTCAATAGCTGTACAATCTGATGAAATATATTTATGAGCAAGTCTTACTTCAAATGATAGATATTCTTTGAAGCATGACTCACTGACAAGTACAGTACTTGGCCAGTTGAGACAAATCCTTCACAAGAGGGGAGGCTGCAATTAAGAACTGCACCTCTTGGCTCTTCTGTCATGAATTGGGCATATTTTTTGCTGTTGAAAGTCATTTCTGCTTCTTTTTTTTAGAGCTGAAAAAGGGTAGTCTTCTTCATATTGCATTTCCACACAAAAGCATCGTCAAGTCTGTGGATGAGTTGGTGGCTTCTTGTGAAGATGATTCTTGCATGTTGCTGCCCTCTGGTGAGCATGCTCGATGTAACTTGCTGCATTGCGCTGTATGTCCCAATGAACATTTCAAGCCAGTCAAATATAAGGCAGCTCTTCTCAAGCACTTGCAGTGGCACATAAAGTTTGCTTTATGGTACAAAGGTGAGTTGTTTTTATTTCCTTTAAAGTATTAAAATTAATACCAGTGAGTATTTGGGGTACAGGGGGTCCAATATGTGAATCTGTTATTTCATCACCAATTTACAGGGTCCAACCCAAGCAAATCAAGTCCCAAACCCATTATTATGTTCCAAAATTTTTCATAAGCCACTGAGCTGTCTTTGAAAATATAGGCCTTCTTTATAGGCCAGTGACCATCCAAAATTAGCTCAGTACAGGCTGGACGGCTTTACAGGGAAACGTTCATCCTAAGCTGTTAAACAGGATGAGATTTTTATTTACATACATTGTAATTACATGTATGTCAAAAATATGTTCCAATGTATTTTAAGTTAATTTTATGATGTTATGGATTTATATATATATTCATTGGAAAAATTTGTTTTCATGGGTCATACTTTTAGTATTTATATTTATAACTTATTTGATTTTTTCCCATTAAAATATTAACACTTAAGTTTTTAAAAACTTCTCATAACTGCCAATTTCAGATGCATATTTGGTAGTTTGTAAACAAGGGTGTTCATCCCACAAGAGTGCGGCCCATTTTCACTGTCCACATTGTGGCCAGACTGTGGTCAAGAAGAAGAACCTTGTCGCTCATATGCTTGTACACTGTGACCTTCCAGTCACCTCTGACCTTTCAAAGGTCACAGAACATCCCCAAGATGATAAGTTACCTGAGAACAGCCACCTTCCCGGTAAGTGATGTAGATATTAGATTTTCATGACTTTATTTGTGGGTTCACGCCGTATTAAAAAGGGTAACAAGTATTTGTATGAGATTCATATTTCAGAATAAATACATTGTAAACAACTGATAGAAATATAGTAGAGTCTATTTTACCACCAAAATACCAGTTATTACAATTATTCTGGAATCCTGTCATCTGACCACAAGAACTTCATATATGGCTACCCCATCAAACCCAACCACTTTCCTGCTCAAAAATTTTCTTCAAAGTTTAAAAAATTTTTGAAAACATAAATAAATAAATTAGATGATTGGATTAATAAAAAATAAGTTTCTAAAAAAGGAAGAAAAAAAAGGATAAAAGAGTAATTTTTAATGCTGTAATATATACAGATGAGGAGGATGAAGGAGAAGAACCTCCTTCCATGGAGTACAGCACTGTCCAGACCCTGGACAACACAGTCCAGTCATTAGCAGCTGACAGGGGTCAAGATGGGAGTGACCAGGGAAGCAAGGCTGTTATTGAAGCCACCTCAGAGGGGGCAGGGCCAAATATTCAGACCGGCCATGATGCTATAAGCCACCCCCATATCTCCCTGGTGACTGATGTGGATGACATGCTGCGACAGTGTCATAGGTGAGTGTATTGTTTGTATTATATGATAATATTTTGGTATTTAATTTTTAGTCATTTACTTTGTCTTCTAAGTTATTGTTTAATTTTGACTCATTTGTAATGTTACATTGTACACAGCTTTAAGATGCATGGCCTGTCTGGGTCCCAGTCTTGTAATGTTAACAGGTTATATATATTTGTTGTTATAGATAAGGCTACCCAACCTTTGACTTATTTTACCTCTTATTATCCAAACTTTATTGGTCAGCTATGTCAATGTCCTTTATTTTCTATGAATCAGTTTCCATAAGTTTCCCCAGGATTTGGAATAAACAGAGTTCAAAATGTGAATCGGTAATCTCTGAACAGATCAATGGAAAAAGCCTTGTCTGCACCCCTAGTTGACCATTATATTTATATTGACATGTTTTGCAGATGTAATAAACGTGCTTGTCCAAGCTGCCATGGGAAGCTATTCCATTGTCCAGTGTGTCCAGCCAAGGTCAAGCTGCACTCTGCACTGGTCACTCACATAGAGTCTCATGTAGCAGCAGCTGTCACCTTCAGAGGTACTACTTTTGAGTTAACATGGTTCATTATCTGGTATCCCCCTACACTTTCCCTTAAGTGCATACAGGGTATTTCAAAACATTTGCTTATAAGTTTAAATTTTTCACTTATGCGACTTTCTGCACTTAAATGAAGCTGTACCTCACAAGGCTTTTGGTCACTCCCATACCTTCTATTGTGTTTGTTTCTATGAGACTGAGTCTGATGTCTCAGTAATAGTGCTGTCCCGGGCCATATGTGTGAAAATATAATGTAGAAAGTGAAAAAGTTTTATCTTATATTTATAAGCATTATCAACTATTTTACAGGTAAATTTCCATCAGAATTTGCAGACATTTGTTGCCACCCATTGAATCATTTGAAGTAATTGATCAGTGTTATGTTACCTTTCTTAGGCATAAAGATCTGTCTGTGTAAGCTAAAGAGCTGCCTTCCAAAGCTAAAGACCAAATCTGTTGGTCACTACCACTGTCCACTCTGTGGGTCAATACAGGCCAAAGGGGTGCGGCTGAGAGCTCATCTCAAAGCACATAAACTGGGGACTGTGCGGACACGAGGTAAAAGGGTGCATGGAATACGGGATCATTTGGTGTGTGTTGTTGTTTATGATTGCTGTTTCTCAGTGCATGGAGTTATACCTTGCATAGTGTTAAATGTAATGATCTGTCACGCCTGGTACAAATGACATTAAATAACTATAAAAGTCAGTTTTTTCCCTATATATTTGGACATTTCAGACTCGGTTGCTGGTGTCCCTCGCAAGTCACGTCAGCATCTGGAGACAACTCCCCAGCAGAGGGAGACACTGGATTCCTTCCCGGTGCAGAACCGTGCCACGATTGCCTCGGCCTATGACCTTCTGACTGAGAGGTGTAAGAGAACCCAGTGTCACTGCAGAGGTGAGTACAGATATCAACCACTCATTGTGACTTTGGACATTTTTGTATTCACTTTAACAAAATAGATTACAGTCAAGTAATCAGAATGATCAGAACTGATCAGAAGATAGTTTAATATAATTTAAAAAAGTTATGAAGGGAAAGTTCCTTTTTATTTATTTATTTAATTAAATATATATAATTATTTAGCTATGCACTAATTTAGTTTATTTATCAAACACACACGCACGCACGCACACACACACACACACACACACACACACTTTCTCTTTCTCTCAAAATCATGCTGACTTAACCCAGGAAATTATCTAAATTTTACCAAGTGTACATAGTAATAAAAAGCATGAGTCGCCTAGCTTAACATGGAATAGAGCATGGCCTAATCTGCCAGCCGTAAGTCTAACTCCAATATGTCTGTCAGGCTTCCACTGTCCATTGTGTCCAGTGAAGTACTTCAAGCCGCCCCAGTCTGCCTCACATCTTCTGAACCATGGGGAAAATCACATTAACCACTCTGTACCATATAAAGGTAAGATGAAACCATGGCAAATGTTCACATTGTTTTATTTCTTAAAATTAAGCATATTTTTTTGTCAATATTTTCTGATTACATTTGCAAACATTGCTTTTGAGTGTATTTAAATGTTTAAGCCAGCAAAGAAATACCCTAAAAGTGGTACCGGGGGAAAGATTATTTAGTGCTCTCAGGAAAGATTTGTCAGTGGCAGTTAATTTTACTGGCCAAATGAATCAAATGTATCCCATGGAAAAAATCACTCACACAAGATAATTGTATTGTGTGGAAAAACTAATTATGTGACACTTCTTAGTACCAGGATCTGATAAAAAGATGCTACAAAAAATTATTCAACACCTTTCATGTGAAGTTTTTGAGTGAACATTAGCTAATCTGATGCTTAAAATGATATATACATACTTACAATTAATATGTAAAACAATATGTAGTTCTGAATTGCGTACAATTAATATGTAAAACAATATGTAGTTCTGAATTGTGCAGATTTTAAGCACGAATACTTCCTAACTGACTTGCAAAAAAAAAAAAAAGAAAGGAATAAATAAATATGACAAAGGAAACAAAAATTAAGGAAAGATGGAAGACAGAAAGAATGATGGAAATGAAAAATCTGCCCATGTTCTACTTATCAAGCTCGAGAATAGAAGATTATTTTTTCCAAATGTATAATTTGCATTTTTAAGGTGTGTATCTCACCCTGTGTCGTATGAAGTGTAAGCAGGGTACCACCACCTCACACTATCACTGTCCAGAGTGTGGCGACTTGTTCCGCCGGCGACATCTAGTTGTAGACCACATGAAGATCCACGACCCCACATTTTCTTACAAACCACGTGAGTAGTTTAATTAAATTGTATATTTTTTCGTTAAAGCACATTTAAACAGATGTATTTACTGGTTAGAGGTATAATTTTAGATATTATTTAATATTTTGTGCTCACCAATGGATGTTTTATCAGCTGATTAGTTGGTTACCATTTGTTATCATTCGTGTTTTATGTGCAAGTTGATTGATGATGCTGTTTTCTTCTTTATGCACATTGGATTGCTTGATTGTATAATAATGTTCATCAATAGAGGAATTCATCGGGAGCTGTGAAATGGGCACTGTTTTGTTTCTTAACCTTTTTTTTTGTCCCCACATCCAACTTCCAGAAAAAGCATGATACTAATGATAATAATGACAAAAATAATGACAAAAAAGCAATGAAAAATATTTCAATACCCGCCCATGGCTGACTGTGCCCTGAAGGGTTTTTTTAGTCAGAAATGTTCACCTTCCAGTCCCAAAGTCGATTATCGTTAGTGCCCAACTTTCCCCATTGTATACCATATGGTTCTATGTTCTTACAGCTGTACCTGCTGCCTCTGCAACCAGCAAGGAGAAGGAATCCACAAACAAACCAGAAGAAGAGAAAGATGCTCCACTGACAGAAGCAGATGTAAGTTATTGCCCTAGAACAAGTAACTGTGCATTTGAAAAATTGTTGTAATAATCTGGATAGGAAGAAGGGAGTGGTGCCTTTTTATTTCACTTTTGTACAGTTAGTATATTAGTGATATGTCTGAAATGGACCAAGGGAGATTTAAATAATTTTATAAACTACAAGTTTGAATTACTTAATAGACAATTTATCACTGCAATTTATTTTTATGATTGATCTTCACAAATTGCACATGCCTCACATATGTTCTTATTTTGTTGTCACATTCACATTGTGTGGATTTTCACTGAATTTGGGGAACTACTTGAGTCTCGTCTTGTTTTCCAGATCTTTGTCTCTGTAACTGCCATTGTTTCCAACAAGTTGTTTGCTGCTGTTGGCATGGACCAGAAAGAGGTTTTGCAGACTCTGACAGCTGAGACAGGAATCTTGTGTGCCATTATGGAGGATGGGCAAAATGTCATTCAAGGATCATGGGAAGCCATGAATAAAGCTACTGAAAAATTGAAAGTTGTATGTGCATTAATTTCTTAAAAGAAATTGTACATGAACTCAAATCTCTATTGTATTTTTCAACATATTTGCATGTTGCTTAACAGAGGGTAGTGTTTAAGGTATTTCATGACAATTACAAACTCTACTGTGTTCAAATTCTTTTCAAATAATTTTTCTCACAAAAAAAATGTCACTGAACTAACTTAAGAATTTTTAGGCATAGCAGAGATGATATGAATGATTAATTGTAGCTTTTATACATTTTTAAAGCAGTTAAAATTTTCACAAATTATCATTTAATATATTTTGTCTCAGATGGCAGGGCTGACTGTAGAAACTGAAGCACCAGTAGAAAAACCAGCAGATGAACCTGACTCAGATAGTGGCGACGAGAGTGACCTCGACGACCTCAATGGTGAGGGAGATGACCCGGACTATGACCCCATAGATGATAGCTCCAGCAAGACCAACCGACGCTACCTATGTGGTCTGTGCTCGTATGAGACCGGAGAGGTTGCAGACATGCATAAACATGTGCGCAGTGAGCATGAGGATGCTTACAAGTGCCTGTTCTGTGGAAGGATAGGAACATCCGAGTATGACCTAAAGCGCCACCTACAGACCATTCACCAGGACCATCCAGAGTTTGACATCAAGAAGTCTGCGGAGGAACCCCCGGGAAGCATGCAGTGTCCCAGATGCACTTTTACCACCAATGTAGATAAGATTCTGTTCTACCATACCCTGTTGGACCACTATGAGAAAGGGAAGACAGTGACCAGACACTACCAGTGTACCCAGTGTCAGTATTCCAGTAATAACATAGGGAACCTCAGGGCGCACATTGGACGCAAACACCCCACAGAGAAACATCTCTGTAACATATGTGGCAAGGAGTTTGGCTTTGATTCAGATCTGAAGGTAAGGGTTTCTCTGGGTGACTGTTTGATACAGATCTTTAGTTGAATGTTCTTAAAGGAATTACAACTCTTTGTATGAGATCTGTATTTCACAATAAATACATCATAAACAACTCATACAAATAATACAGTTCTTAGCTTCTCATATTTGGAATATTTTTTTTCAGGAACACATCTCAGTTGTTCATCAGAAGGATAATTGTTGTGTGTGTGATCTGTGTGGCAAAGAGTTTGCTTCTCGGCGTTACCTCCAAGCCCACCTGAAGCGCCATCTAGGGATTAAAAACCACGCGTGTCCTATCTGTGGAAAACGGTTCATGGAGAAGGTTCGCATGCGTGAGCACATGGAGACACATCAGGATGCTTCTGTCAGGGTAAGTCTTGAACTTTTGATAGAGACAATGGTTGTCCCGATTTATCCACATACATGGGTGGTACCGTGCTGTATATATGGTAGTGCCTGGATTTTTGAATGGGGGAAGATTTTGAATTTAAAGAGGCTGTAAAGCATATATATTCTTAACAATAGAAGATGTTCCTATTGAGTAGCAGCAACATGGGAAAGTAGGCTACCTTGTAGTTACATTCAAAAAGTAAAAGCACCACAAATGCTACGTAGAATTTTTTTTTATCATTCCAAAATTATTTATTGGGGAGGATAATAATTTTCCCCTTTGAAAAGATAGAGTTTTGTATTATAATGAGTTCCTGTTATGAAATGAAATAAAAATAGTCACAGAAAATTCTATAATTTTTATTTATCTCAAATAGGTGCTGAAATATGAATGTGACATCTGCGGCAAAAGATTTGCAAATGCTTTCTATGTGCGTGATCACAAGAATATCCACACGGGGGAGAAGCCTCACGTGTGTCCTCACTGCGGTCAAGCCTACGCCCTGCGGCTCACTCTACGCAACCACCTGCTTACACATCAGAACGATAAGCCATTCAAGTGTGAAGTATGCCCCAAGGCCTTCAAAACTAAGGTATGCAATTTTATGTTGAGAATATTCAGTGTATAATTGAATGGACATGTCATTGCCAAGGTGTTAGGACCTGGCTGTAAGTAGGATGGGTATGAGGCTTTTGTTAAACAGCCAGGCACTTTTAAGGTATTTGCTGGTAAGAGTGCAAAGAAATCTTTTTGTGTGGGTGATGGAGTTTGGAAAATCCCCACTGTAGCTCAGACTGTGCCATATGATGATGCATTTTACAGTAACTCTGTTTTTTTTTTTTTTTTTTTTTTTTTTTTAGACCTTGCCTGTACTGATGAATATTTATGAATTGACATACAATATTGTGTTTGTACAATCATGTTTATGAAGCTGTTGTAATGGAATTTTTTTTCATCATAATTTTTTCGATCAGGTAGCACTATTGGCTTGGAATGAATTTTAATTAGAATTATGTTCAGAAATAGTTTTAATGGACTACTAGTATAAATTACCTGTGCTTTTAATTGGATCTAGGTAAAGTTGAATTACCATATGGTAACTCACACAGGGATTGGCAAGCACGATTGCTCAGTTTGCCACAAGGTGTTCACACAGAAGTCAACTTTAAGGAGACATCGTTGTCCTGGTTATCCAATGAAGAAGAGGATGGCTGTACGAGGCACAGAACAGGTAAGGTACCCAATCAGATCTAAGATATCAGTGTCTTAACACAGCGCTATGAGTAGATATAGTTGTTTGTGTGTAGCTACCAAGATATAAGTGCCTAACATAGAGCTCTGAGCAGGAAGGTAGCTTGTGTGTACTTACTGTGTTATACTATAACTACCTGAACACAGAGCTTAGAGCACGTATGGTAGTTTGTGTGTACCTACTATCATGATATAATTACCTGAACACAGAACTCAAAGCATGTGAACCCACTACACTGTAGCTGCTGTAGCAGTCTCAGATCAAGTGTGGGAAATAGCTTTCTTTACATACAGAATTGTTTCAGACTGGTAGTCAAAGGAAAACATCCATTCACATCATCATACATATATATAACATGGTGGGCCTTGAAAGTTTAATCAGCTAATAAATTCTCCTTAATTCTATCTCTTTAGATTGGTAATAGCCAGGATGTCATACAGGTCCATGTGGAAAACCATCAGGAGGGTGCAGTGACCTTAGGTCAAGGTGACCAACAGCTCCTAATCATGGACGGGACAGAGGGGTCAGAGGTCAAGGAACAGGAACTGTACATGTGTTCCATTTGTAATAACATCTTCATGAACTGGAATGAAATGGAAAGCCATATGCAAGAGCACATAGGTGAAGGTCAGGGTCAAGGTCAATCTCAAGGCCAGATTGTCGGAGAGGCTGTTGGGGCACCCATGGCTGGTAACAGTACTGATGTCGTTTCCTCAGAATCTATAGAAATGGCAATTGCTTTAGCAGAACTACCTGGTTCTGTCTAGAGCTTGCATGGTAAAATTGTGGGACAGTAAATGAGACTAGAGTTGTTAAGAAATGCATGAATCGTACTGAGATGATTTCCCCGTTTTATAAGACTCATATGCAGTCTTCATTGACATGTTTTAATGTCTGAACCCGTTTCTGAATTACTGAAAAATAGCATTTTGTTAAGCTTAGAGAATTTGTATTCTGTGAATACACTAAAAGCTGTTGGTTTTAAGGAAGAAAAGAGCCCTCTTCTGTGTGTCATGCCTGAAGATAATGGACACAGTTAAGCAGTGTTGTCATAACAATCCCCACACCATGATATCAGTCAACATCTATGGAAAAGAATGCTTCAGTTATTTGTTTCCTTTCTCTTTAGTTCAACCAGAAGGAATAATTCAAGAATTTCACAGGTAGTTTAAAATGTTGCAGTGGTAAGAGAGGTGAAGTGGGCCAACACTTAGTGTGGCAAATAGTCTGTCCTACCTGGGTTCAGTTTGTTAAAGCCATCAGTTAAGAAATATTTACTTTTTTAAATGAACCAGTTCACTAGTATGGTATTTGAAAGTAGTAGTGGTAGTTTAATGAACAAATACTTTGAATTACATTTGGTAATGACATCAATAGTCAATATAATACCAGAACTAAGGCTGTATTCCCCGCGGGAGACTCACTAGATTACTGTCAGATAATCCGGCTTAAATGTCCATCCCGCCTACTACAAGCTGTAAGGGGGTAATTAACTTTCGTGTCTGCCCGGCTGACAGCTATTTAACGTGAACCCCCAGGGAGTTAGATCGATGTTATCTCTGGAAATGGGGTCTAAAATTCAGGGACATACAATCACAATATGTTTACTTTATTAAAATTTGCCATTGAAATACCAAGAATTTTACACCGAGTCTGACTTTGTCATCATCTTTGACATTGTTAATATTTGACATTTCAAGTAGCACATGTGGAGCAAATTATTTTGATTTAAAGTGCAGTTGTGTAACATATTCCCATTTATTAGATTTTCCAGAAAATGTTAATAAAGTGGCTATCTCCACAAAATTTTTATCAGTATGTTACACTGCCATTTTGAGTACTTCAAATAAAAATCTGATTCAAAATGTTATGTATTTAATTCAGTCTTTCTTAAAGCACTTGTTCATTCAGTATCATTTATTTATTTATGTCAAACACTGGCTACGGAAACATTTGCTGTACTTGACAATGTATACTTCTTCAGGGAGAGGAAAATGCTAATAATTCGAAAACTTCCTTTATTTATTTGCAATTTTCCACTTAGCAAGATGAAGAACAAAGACATTTTTTGAGTAGATAATACTTAATGCACTTTTTCATAATTCATTCAATGACTAAATACAAACAAAAAAACAAATGAAAAGAAGTAGTAAAGTCTTCAATGTGGTCCTTTCTTTGTAAAGAATTGTTATGTGCATAAAATATTCTGGAGATGTAACAAGTGCAAAACAATCATTGTCAAGAGTTCCAATAGAAAACTCGATTATAAAAGATGGGATTAAGATGAACCTAAACTATGAAAACTTTCAAATATGGGTTAGCCATACAAATCTCCCAAAACATGAAAAAATAAATTCCTGAGTAAAGGAATATCTGTATTAACAAATCTTAAACTCAACAAAAATATGCATTTTCACAAGTCAAGGGTGTTTAAACATAACAACAACATCTAAACTTCATTACTTTTGATAAGGAAGTAAATTTCTAAAGGGACTAAGCCTCTAAGCATTTCATCTCTTCCTGAACAGGTCTTCGATCTCATGACCGGTAGAAAAACTGATAGATATAAAACTGTTTTGTCTCTAGAAAAAGCATAATTTTTAATTATGATAGTGACACAACGGGCAATGATAAAAAAATCCATTTCACCAACTGAAATGTAACCTTTTTCTGAAAAGCAACATTCACCATTTGGAAGCCTGGTTTTTTTGAAGCTGAACAAAAACCTGAAATTTTTTTAATTATTTGGAAATTATAATAGGAAGGTGGTACAATGTAGATATAACAAAGTGCAAAGTGGACCCAGAGATGCAAGAACAAGCCTGGTTTTAAGTATTCTTTGCCCAAGTGATATGCCTTTCAGGTATGGAATCATCACTTCTCCAATACCTGTGCAGCAAATACAACTCCTTCCATGCTCCAATAACAAGATTTGCTTTTCTTGCATGGGTTTGCCGTTTCTTTTGAAAAGCAAGCATGCAGCATAAAATTACTACAGCAATCAGGAGGGCTGTACCTATGAATGACAGAGAAATCATGATATCTAGAAACTTCTTTTGGCTGCTGACATTTCCCTGTTCCAGGACAGCTGCTGTTTTACCTATGGTTGAAAGGAAACAATAACACATTAATATCACCCTTGTATAAAATATTTAAGGAAAACAAACTATTATCTACACTTTTTAGGTGTTTCAAATTATGTCAAATTAAAGGGATAATAACTCTTCGTATGAGATCTATATTTCACAATAAAAACATTGTGAATAACTCATAGAAATATAATATATTCTGTTTTACCACAAAAACGGCAGTTATAGCTATTATTCTGATATCTGAGCTTGTCTTTAGCCCACGTGACCTCCACTGATGGCTATACTTTGTTAAAATCTCTTAAGAGATTTTAACAAAAAACCAAACTTTTTAGAAAAAAACCAGGGACTAACTTTGAATGTAAAAATGGATTCATTAACCCTTGGTAAGTATGGGAAAATTGTTGTTTACTCCAGGAAAATTCATTTTTTGGCCGAAACGAAGAGTTATTATCACTTTAAGTATCCCTGGTCAGATTTTTTATTGAATCATTTTGAGGAACAAAGCTAAGAAGAACATTCTGTCACCTGATTCAGAGGCATCACTGGTGATCTGCACGGTCATCCCCACGGCCATGGACTGGTCAGTGGCCTGGAATCTACTTGACCGCTGCTGTCTTCTGTGTGGTTCTCTGAAACTGCACTGACTGTAGCTGCCATTAGTTACTCCCTAGTTGAAAGAAAAATCCTATTATATGATTCCTATTATGATTATGATTCACATGTAAAATTGTTTGTTTTGACATAATACCTACTGGTATTATAACCCTATGTTACAGAGTTCTGGCAATGACCTTACTCTGCACAGAGTACATGCTATATGTAGAATAAGTTAATGGTCTCTATAGGTCTCACTCAGAGTGGCTAAGTACTGACAATGACCTTTCTCTTCCCAGAGTATATATGTTACAACAAATTTATGGTCAATAGTTCTCACCCAAAGTCACATAGTACTGACAATATGAAACTCTGGGTGCAGACAAGTTGATCACAATTGTGGTCAACACATATGAAATTTAATGTCACAATAAACAGGTGGAGAATTTTTTAATAAATGATTACAAAATTGCATCAAATTCCTTACTCTGGTACAAAACACATACCTTAAATCCAGTTTAAAAGAAAAATAAATAAATGTAACAGTTTAAATCAGCACAGGTTATCTACAATAAAAATATGAAAATTGAGGAGAAAAAAATTCATATATGCGATTAAGGGCTAATAAACAATTATAATTACCATATGAAAACAGCGGTTGTTGGTGGCAGACTGGCAGAATGTCACTGTACACATAAAATACACACTGGTATTGCCACCTCTGAATGAAAACAGCTGGAAAGGTGGTGACACTGCAGAAAACTCCCCAGGAGAGGCCGCGGCTCCAATAAAACCACTGAACTCTGACCATTTCTCTGGCGATGGTTTTCCTCTGCCAGTTCCACAACTGTAATATTTTACAGAAATTGATTTTTAAAAAATAAAGGCATGCTATAAAATGTGCAGTAATCAATTAAAATTTCTCACTTGTCTTACTTTAAATTGGAGATTTATCATTTTTTGTTACTCAAAATTGTACCTTCTGACATAGAGCCAACTGACTTTTCAAAATTTTTTAATCAACATTACTACAGGTCATTTATTAAGTCTTATTTCAAGTCTGGATAAAAACATCATATTTGTGTACTCTACTTACTAATCTGACAGCATAGAAATTTGTAGAGAAGAGTCATTGTTGCTTGGTTGTACAATGCAGGAACGAACCCTCAGTGCTTGGAATCCTTTGGCAAATTTATACAGAGAATAATGAATTCTTTATTATAGATCAAACACCCTACAGCCATCTTCATATTATCAAATGTAATCAGTTGGAATGAATATATAAAACTGATCAACAGGGACAAAAAGGGGTCTATAGAATGATGGCACCCAAATGTTTTTGTGTGTCCTCTACTGCATGGTCATTGATATCAGCCATATAATGAAGATATTGAGAAATGGATATGAATGTTGAATGATGGCTTCCCTCTACCAGAACAACGGAAAAATAATATGTGCATTTTTCTTTAGCCCGTGGAGAGGAGCGTGTCATGAGTTAGCCACTTATTCTTTCAGTATCTGGTGAAAAATCAATCTGAGACCCTGGTAGAGGCTTAATAGGGTCTTAATAATTATTCCTGAAAAGATTACAAAACAAACTTAAATCAAGATATCAAACATTTCCTTTCCTCTGATGTTTTACATATCAAAAGGACAGAAAAATATCAAACCTCCCATCTGACTTCCTTGTATCAAGAGACAGACAGGTGTCCCAATATGGAGAGGACCAGGGGTGCTGATATTCCCCCACTCCACTGAATTAAGTACATCACTTGCCGTTATGTTCCCTGGCACTATCTGCATTCTGGGCTGAAAGTCATGCTGCACTGCCCTTCCTTTTATGGCACTGATACAGATATTATTATTATTTTTATTATTATTATTATTATTATTATTATTATTATTGAGACTAACTAAGTTAGTGTCGGAATAAATCAATCAATAAATGAAATAAATTGATAAAGGGAACATGAACAAATAAAAATACAATAAATTATAAGATTAGAATCTGCATGTTCATGAATATATAAAAACAAAATACTTAATATAATAAGTAATAAACTGTTTATAAGTTTTTGAATTATGTCCATTATACATATATAAACAGGTATATTATTTTTTAATTTGAAAAAAGATGTAATCGCCAAGTATTTTGATATATTGAGTGCACCTCACTCGAATTATATTGAATGTACCAAGGTAATATTTTTCGAACCATAAAAATATTGTGTTCACGTTGTCTAGTTTTGATGGTACCATGGAACTATATATTGAATGCACCATGGGAAATGTTGAACTTCATGAATATGTTCATAGTGCCAGAACCACGAGAACATGAAATATGTACACGGCTTTTTCTCTTATTTCATAAGGAAGATATTTTAAAAGTACAAAAACAAATGCCATGTGCTATACAACATACTACAAGCAGGAATGCTGAGGTGCCCTGTTTACTTACAATGCTGGAATACTCTGGACCTCCACAGAAACTTCAGAAAGATACTCCTCATATGTACAGTCAGAACTACTTATGAAGAAAACATAGTCCCTCTCTGTGTTGATCTGTTGGTCTTTTCTGGCATAAACAATGATATTAGATTCCTCCTAAATAAGTAATATAGAAATATGATATAATTTTTAATTAATGAAACAAAAATATATTAAAATGGAAGAACAATTTTACAATCTCCCTACTGTATGAGGATTGTCGACCAAATAGTTCTCTTATAATTGGTTAAACATGTTTTGGACTTCTTAAAACCACTGACCATAGTTCATTAAAATTTTTTTTTGTAAAATGCAGGTACATTAAAACTAGGATTTTTTGCAGAATCTGGATTTACATTACAATAATAGTAATGGTATGAAAGGTGATAGGGTACAAATTTCACATAAGAATTCAAGGCAAAAGATTATCTTTATTTTACCACTCATATTTTTCACACTGACAAATTATTTGGCCCCTTTACCTCTATGACATTTTAATGAAAAAAAGACGAAAACATCCGAGATCCGTTAAATCAGAATAACAAAAGACAAAACCTACTGTCAGATTACAGTTATTCTGTGAAGTAATGTTAATTCTCAGCTCTAGGAAAGAGGATGATGAATGTTCTACTTGTATTCCTGATCCACCATCAACTGTCTGATTTTCAGGAAAGCTGGTGTTGGCATGGCAACCAGGACTTTGTTCAGCACCATCGACATACACTTTGCTCCACTGATCATGGCGCTCATTACTAACACGCAAATAAAAAAACTTGGAGCCATCTTCTTGGTAACACATGTATGATGCTGAAAATTTGAAAATATTAAGGCAGGACTAACAGTGCATGTGCAGACATTCATCCAACAAGTGCTGGGGTCACAAAATGAAAGTTAAATTTTCCACTTCTTACCTCACCTTGACACATCATTAAAGGGATAATAACTCTTCGTTTTGGCCAAAAAATGAATTTCCCTGGAGTAAACAACAATTTTCCCATACTTACCAATGGTTAATGAATCCAGTTTTACATTCAAAGTTAGTCCCTGTTTTTTTTTCTAAAAAGTTTTTTTTTTTTTTTTGTTATAATCTCTTAAGAGATTATAACAGAGTATAGCCATCTTTGGAGGTCACGTGGTCTAAAGACAAGCTCAGGTATCAGAATAATAGCTATAACTGCTGTTTTTGTGGTAAAACAGAATATATTATATTTCTATGAGTTGTTCACAATGTTTTTATTGTGACATACAGAACTCATGCAAACAGTTATTATCCCTTTAATCATTACTGGTAGAAATCCATTTGAATGAATATATGTTGAAGTTATGAACAACTTGTGTTTTGAGTTCTTGGGTAAAACAGGGTCCAGAGGTTTGAATTAAAATTCACTATAATTTTTTACCATGTGGCTATTATCAAGCCTACTTGTATTTGTATATAATTTGTTTAATGTTACACATTCCTCTCAAATTTCTATGTATGAAGCAAAAAACTTGGTTCAAATGAGTTAAATGGCATTTAACAATTCCCTGTGTTTTTGAGTTCTAAATTTTTGTTTGCCATTAAGGGTGAAATTCACCATAACCTTACCAATCTAATGAGTAAAAAAGGGGAAATTCAGGCCCCAAAGCAAGTATACTGTAGATAGTAATTTTGTCAACAATTGGGGATATGGTTTACCTTGTGATAAAGTATAAAATGTTGACATTCAGGGAAATTAATTTAATTAAACTTAGGGTTCATAAAGTTGACTGTGAAAAAAACAAACATACTGCACCTGTTAGGTTCTGGGATGCTGATACAGCAATGCTCTGAAAAACATTGAGATATAGCATAAGAAACAGAATTTTTATCCAGCAAAACGAACAAAATTAAACACATGTAAGTATTTATTTCTTCAGTGTATAACAACGGGTATATTACTGCTACATGCATCTTAAAATGTCAGTATTTTCTCCTGATGTGCCAGGATGGCATGGCAGTAGAAATTAAACATTATCCACTAAGAATTACTGGTACTGTTACCAGTATTACACAAGCATTTAAGTTACTGATGCCTGAAGCCAGTTTATTTAAAGAGAGTTATTCTTAAAAGTGGACCTTTTGACCACCTTTGTTGACCAATCTTGAGAAATGCAATAGAATTTTGAATCAGAGGGAACCTCTGAGGTTCTTTTAAACCCCAATAACAGGACTTGTGCCTGTTAATTAAAAATGGTACAAATTCAAATAATGAACTTAAGTGCAGGGACAGGTCGAGGAAATATTGACGAGTAGAATTATTACGAGTTAAAGTAGACTCGGTGCGCACAGAAAACCTACAGTGCACAACCAAACGAGAGTCATATTTTTGACGCAGTCCACTATCGCTTTACACTTACCCCCAGCAAAATTATAGCCTTTGCAATAAAGACGGTTGACATGGTGCGCACTTTTTTAAACTCGTTTCTGAGTAGGGTCATAAACGACCACAACTGAAGAGCTATGGGTTAAATATTGTCAAGACCGACCAGCTTGACTATCTTCGTATCTGACGCCAAATCATATACAGTGGGATTGTGGGGAGGCTGTCATCACGTGACTCCGTTAAGTCGAGCGGTACAGAACTTGGGGGGGGGGGGGGGGAGAAAAAGCTTGGGAGGTGTTGTCATGATCGATGATATTATTTTTAAATTTCAAAAATTAATTCATGTGACCACATTTCTGTTAGCTGTGTGTCGTACATTTCGTTGTTTGCAGATGGAGGGAAGATGAAGAAAGAGCAAGATATAAATAATTTAAAGCAAAACGATAAATAAATAAGCAAAAATGAAAAAGTGCAGACGGTCTCAACCGCGATCTATGATTTTTTCATTTTTTCAACTTCTTTTGTAATTGTGTAACTATATTGTAGCTATATTGTTGATGTTTCAAACGAAACTAGTTGTACTGCACGTTAATTGCCCTATCAATTACTGGTACCAGACTACTGTAGTTGCGACCCCTGTGGTCAGAGTAATAAGCGAGATAGTTCTCGCGTCTCGAAACTCCAATCACCACCCTCTATCCGTGTCACGTGGTGAGAGCGGAAACTCGATCGGAAGGAGTTCAGCGGCAGATTTGAAGCCAGGAAGTGGTGATGGCACCGCTGCTGGTGGTAAGTTGTTGCTTTTTGTAATCAGCTGATTGAAAGCAAACGTTCATAATTTGGGATCTACCAAAGAGGACTACCGGACAAACAGACCGCACTAGGACAATTATCACACTAAGACCGTGACGGTAAAATTAAAGCCAAGAGGGACTTTGTCACAGTTTTCGGCCTTGGTACTAATACTATCATACTTATACAATATTTTGAATGGCTGGATCGATGCATGTATAAATCAAATGTAAATTAAAACGTTTACATTTATGTCTTGGGGTCTTTATATTACTATTAGTGCGGTCATAATCTGCCAGATATTACACCCTTTACCTTATGGTAAATCTTAATGCAGATGTACTTTTCCTTTTCAAAATGTGAGATTAGTATAAGGCACGATGTTTGCTGTCCAAATGAACTGTGTTTTAGATTACTATGAAGTTAATGTGTCATATATCAATATCATTCAGCACAGAAATGTAGTGGTTTTATAAAGATAAATATTGTTTCTGTTTATCAGCTTTTATTCATTGGTGCGGCTGTTGCTGAAACAGGTAATGTTGTTTTCTAATTGTTTTATTTTTAACTGGCTTTTCCCAACTGTTAGTCTTTTTTTGCATTTGATTATTATGCTCAAAATATTTGACAAAAAAAAAAATTATTTTCTCCATTTTTCTTAATCAAGATGATCTGACAGTCCAGAGCATTGTGTTGGTTTCAAGATGAAAGTTTGATTTTTGAGATTAAATTTTGAAATTATAATGAAATGTTTGAAGTAACTGGTACTTTAGGAGATCCAGAGGTATTTTCTAATAGTCTTCCAACTTATCTTTGTTGATCCAACCTCCATTTGACTGTCTTCTGACAGAAAAAAATAGTTGCCCATCAATGTAAACTTAAAAAATTCTGACTGCCTTCCGTAAGACCCAGAAAACAGCTTCTGTCCACCCCTGCATTTGAAATTTGTTTGTGATAACCAATGATTAAGAATCAATCATTTTAGCGGATTACCAGTGTATCCTGGATGCAAACAGGAGGATATTCTATATTCGTTCAAGACATTCAAATTACCTAACTGCTTCATGGAGCAAAATTTATATAAAAGATGCCGAAAACACTAGAAGTTGCTATGATGACAGTGCAAACCAAGATGGATACTTGGAACTTATGGTGGAAGTGACCTCGAGAAATCCATGTGGTATTTCTGTAAGCTTTGTGTTTCTGCATTTACATTGTGATTTGTTCTTGTAAAAAACTAAAAAGAATCACTTTATATCTTGTCTGGTCAAAATTTGAGTATGAATTTTTTAAATTAGGAGAAAGACACTCTAAAGATCAGTAAGGTATTTTGGTAATTAATTCCTCTGAAACAAAACAGGAAAAAATCATACATGTGTATTGGACCCTGTAAAATTTTTACAGAGTATTTATCAAGTTACGTATACATTTTCTTCACAAAAAATGAATCTTTACAAACTTATTAATAGTTATGTAAACTATTGTTTTTACAGGAGAGTGGGCCTATTGTTGTTTTTGCTGTACATCATCCATACATCCGTAAAGCAGAAGACACAGTTTTCACCATAGACTGTGGATATCAAGAATATGCCACTAATACAACTCTGGATGTAGGACTTCAGCCATGGAAGTAAGTCATTTGAAACCGCAGCACATTCAACAGTGCTATGGGTTGACATTTTGTCAACTGAGGTAATTTACACTGTAGTTTCTGTTTAGACCGAGATACTAAGCTTAAAGTGCCCCACCAGGACATTTTCCCACCAAACAGAATTTTCCTAGAGTGAAGAGCAATTTTTACTACTCACAAATTGTTGCTTGACCCACATTTTCCCACCAAACAGAATTTTCCTAGAGTGAAGAGCAATTTTTACTACTCACAAATTGTTGCTTGACCCACCCTTATACTTAGATTCCATGTTTTGTTTCATTTTTAATGACTGACAGTCAAATTAACATCATCTCTAATATCACACGCACTGTCTCGTTTTCACACAAAAAAATGGTGGGGTGTTTTGTATTGCAACCCTTCACCATGTATAATAGCATGTTGCATGCTGGAAATGGCTGAGAAGATCATAACCAAACAAAGTATGCCCAGATACGTGAAGAGAACCTCTGAAATTTCATTTGGGTAGGGAAATCCCATGGAGTGGCTTTTTAATCTACAAAAAAAAATAAGTTTGGGCAATTATTTGTTTCACAAATCATTTGGCAAACCAGAGACTGCTGAGGTTGGACAATCGATTGCCAGTATCTAACATTAAACTAGCACTACTGTTTCAGTCTAAAAGCTTTTTGCAAATTATTATTTAGCTGAGGAAACCCTTTATAAAATGTTTCGATCTAAGTTACTTTAGGCAATTGTATCAATACGTGCTCAGATGCTTTTGCTAATTATGTGGTTTAGCAATAAAAATAATAAAAAATAAGAAAAAAAAGAATTGTCATGTTTGGTACCATCAGTCTTACTAATTTACAGACAACTTAATGAAGAAAGTATATTTTAGCCTATCAACAGGCCACCCTATTGATCTTAAGCCAGAGGTCGTAATGGACACAATAGCAGGGACCAAAAACAGAGAAACTTTGCCAGATGCAAAAGCTCTCCCAAATATTTTAGAGCTTGGAACACCTGTGCATTTACGAGTGAGGATAGGAAAGAAAGGTTTTGGGGGTAAGGAACCTGTATGAGCACACACATTCCTCTCCCTCCTCTCTTCCCCTCTCTCTTTTTTTCCTCTCCACCTCTCTCTCTCTCTCTCTTTGTAAAGTAATGCAAGAGATATGTCTGAGTCTTTGCCCAAAATTTTAAATTCTATATATTTAGGTCCTTTGGAACAGCAGAATCTGTCACATTAGAAACTTTCAGCAGAACTAGTGGCCAGGAACAGAATGTTATACAGATTTTTACTGGACAAGCTTACTTGCACTTTCGCTTTCACTGGCATTTGGCATTGGGCACTGTTAGTCAAAATAGGGCTAAAAACACCTTTATGTAAAACTGATTGTTATGATGTAATGATATTATAATGTTCATGAAATAATTTTCCCTCAGAAAAACGTAAGGTCATTTTGCTGAGGATTTATATTTTAAATATAAATAAAAATACTGTTAATTAATATTGATTTGTCTATAATTTCAGGATTTACTGGGATGCGTATTAAATCATGTATTGTCCAGATTTCAAGAGTGGAGATCAGTCCCAGGCTAGCCATACTCTCAGATTAGTAAGCTCATTGAAAGCATTTAGATGGTAACACCTCATTTTAACATTAACTGTTCAAATTACATGTTTGTACCATTCCCAACTGATACGTTTTCAACAGTGTTGCTTTGTCTGTGTGTTGGGAGGGGAGGGGGAGGGGGACTTCAGTTGAACAGCCCCAACCCTCCCTGAGTTGTATACATATCCTGCCCACTTCTATTTTATTGGACAGTTTGCAGTTTAATTGCACTTACATTAAAATGTAAGATAAATCACTTGTTTGCAACAACAAAATCAGTGTCATATTTTAGCTTAAGTGCTGCATGTAAAGCTCAGGATATACAAGAAATTGTTTGAATGTTTCAATAATAAATAATAAGCCATTTCCTATATTATAATAAAAGACTAGACAGGAATTCAGTTGGATTTAGATATTGCAAGAGAACAAAATGAGGTCTTTTGGATGTACAATTAGAAATCAGTAATACCGAAATTTAATTGTATGCACATAGAACCACTATACATACATTATGTATAATGGGTCCAAAGTATAGGCAGTTATCATTTTTCTTATTTAAAATATGTTCATGAATATATTCCAGCTGTGGCACTGACATACCTGAAATATGGCCAAGTGGACAGGGTTTTGTGTCAAATAGAAATGGCACGTTTGCCATGTCACCTGTATTTAATGTCTTTGCTCTGAGAGGGGGCGCCACTTCTGTATATTTCCTCTGCACTGTCACATTCTGCTCGGAAGCCTTTGATCAATATTGTGACTTCTCAGTAAGTATAGTGGAAAAATACAATAATATGTTTTTGTGTTTTATGAAAGTAAAAGTGCGAAGATAATCTTATTATCATGTTCATTACTTTAGACCTGTGCTGTAGTCCACATTCCCTTGGAAGATGGACGTATTAATTTGGAAACAGTCCTTATCCCTGTATAAAGGTCCTTTAATTTCCCTTTTGTAGCTGTTGTGTACAATAATAATCACAATGAAATCAATCACTTTTTTATTAATTTTTATTTTTTAAAATTTAGGTATACCCAGGTCACTGCATAGAAAAAAGACAGCGCAGAGAGGCCCCTGAATCTGAGGAATATGATGGCCCCACAACCTCTGTAAATTTGACCATATATGTCATTAATCCATCACAAATTTCCACAGGTGAGAATAAGAGAACTGGCGCAGTTCACATCAGGTTCAGCCTAGACCTGTAATATATATTTATGTCCACTAGACAAACCACAGTCACTGTGTTAACAATGTAATGTAATGTAATGTAATATATACACTCCTTTAAATGTTCAGTGTTAATTTATTGAAGATTTTTTTTTATTCCAGGAGAGTGTGCATCAGAGGTGACCTCTGGTGTCAAAGGCAGATACCAATGGCCATTGACCCAAGTCAACAGCACCATAAAAAGTGTGGTGGTTCATCTACCTTGCCAATTTCATATTGATGAAAATGCAAATGCCACAAGGACATGGTACAAAAATATTTATTTTCAAACCACATGCTATATAGATAAATATCTGTCAATTTTTTTACACTTATCAAAATTATATGAGTTAATTCAGGCATTAGAAAGTGAGCCAAAAGTGGCATCTGCAAACACCAAATACTATTAGGGTAGTGTTGTATTAAAGATTTTCAGATTCACCTCATATTTTTCTAAAATAATTTAGAATGTGGCATTCATTTTATATTCTAAAAATTTGTCACACTTTCCATAAAAAATCAAACATTGCAATACAGATTTTAGCTTAGGTCTACACATATATTAGTTTTTTTAGTTGTATTTAACAATAAAAAGAAAGTATATTATATATATATATATTTTTGTTTTTATAAGTGTCATATCTGAGGAAAACACTGTGTTCTGGCAGGAACCAGAGCTGAGTAATTGTGTTACAAAGTTGACTTTAACCCTACATGGCCTTCAAACAGAAGGCATCACCTTAGGTAAGTTTTTCACAGTTTGTGACTCTAGAATCTGCTGGAGCTTATTTTAATTGAAATGTAAGCTTTTTTAGTGTAATGATTGCAGAAAGTTAAAATTATATGTGTGTGTGTGTATATTCGTAGACATACATATACAGTATATTATTCTAGCCAAAACCATTGAGATTAGCAATACACCTGTATGTACTGGTAGGCGTGAGCATCATAAAACCTTAATTGTGAGTAACATCTTGGTCACCATTTCAGAAAATGCAAGAGAAGTTGCTGTCACTCTGTCAGAGGTGACATCAGGTGAAGGTGAACTATTTGACAGCATTGATGTTGACCTTACTACAGATGTGCTGGCTCAAGTAGTGACCTTGACCTCAGATGACCCCATTGTGGCTAGAGAGGTCGTCCAAACTGTGGGTCATCTTATGGATGTTGACCCCGGGGCCTTATTGGAGTCTGAGGAAAGAACACTGGGAGTAACAAGGTGTGTATGTCACCTGTTTGTGTTTGTACATCTAAACTTGCACAAACGTAAGTGAGAGAGGTTTTTCAGGCACTGTGTGTGCAGTATATATGGCAGTCCATTAGGTGAGCATTCAAGTTCTAAGATACAATTGTATTAATACATGTATTTTTATGTCTAAAATAAATATTAGACAAAAAGCTTAATGGGATTTAACTTTGATTCTAGTGTCTGCACTTTTGTATACATGAAAATGTTGGTCAGTTGTCAACTAGTTTGAGACTCAAGAGTATACTTACACACACACACACACACACACACACACACACACACGCACATATTTAAGTAATCACAGTTTATAAATAGTAAAGGTTAAATGATGTCCTACAAGGAAATTTGGCATTTTAACAGCAGATGGCTCACTACAAAGACAATGAGGCAGAATTAAGTCCCAGTTTTGGATTTATGGAAACTTTTCTCAGAATTTTAGAAATAGTTGAAGAGTTTGCAGCAAACATGAAAATTGATGGTAATAATTTGACCCTGGTGACTCCCAACTTAGCACTGTCAGTGGCTGATGTTGTTGTTGATGATGCAGACTTTGATGGTATTGGTCTTGACAGCCTGGATAAAACAATAATGGAAAACGGTGGCTTAGAGGTGACTTGTTACTTATTATTAAAGTCCAAAATATTGCTTTTTTTCTAATTTGTGTTTGTGTTTATTTGTTTAATGCTTGTTTAATGTTATCATATTTGTTTATATTCATCTATTTATGAACTCATCTGTTTCCTCATTTACTCACTAACAAATTAGTCAATCTGTATATATTAATACATAACTTGATATTTTTCAACTAGTTCAAAAGTATTCAGAATCTTTAATTCTATGTGTATCTCAATAACTCTGCATGGTATAATTTTGCCTTATATAGTAATCTCAGCTCAAATCAATTGTTACTACATACTTCATGTTATATGTTTTAGGTCAAGATTTTGAAAAATGCTGAGGTACCTTTTCATTCCAATGTTGATGTGGCCATTCGTATACCCAGATCACTGTTTGTCAGGGAAAATGTCTCCAAAATGGCCACAGCCTCTCAAAGAGTTCACTTTGTTGTGTATAACAGAGAGACTTTTTTTGAGGTAAATGTTAATATCTGGAATGATTGAATGATTTGAATATTGATAAAGATTATAGCTACATATACCAGTACCTGATCCTAATGTACAAAATACTTTTTAGCACCTTTCTCTTCTCAAACCCTGAATATCAGTGCCACTGCATATAAAGAATAAAAACTGTTGGAGTGCATTTATACAAAAACTATAAGGCTATTTAGTAAGAAGACCATAGGTCAAGTTTTATTGTACAATTATAGATATTTTTGAGTTCTTAGAGTCTAACTATGTTTGGTGCCTTTAAGGCTCTTACAGTTTACTCTAAAACCCAAAAAATATTCATACGGTTACCAAATGTTTTACCAGGTTCTAGCTGCTCACGGTAACAGTTCAGAGCAGAAGGAAGATTACAGCTCCTCTTCATCATCCTATGTGGCCCTCAATGGACGCATTATCTCAGGAAGTCTGGTGGGGAAAAAAGTCCAGAATTTGAAGGAGCCAATTAGATTGTACTTCCGCCATCTGAATGAGCATCAGGTAGAAAATTATTGTTATAATGCATAGTATAGAAAAAAACTATCATTACTGTGACAGAAAATGTAAAGTTGAAAATTAATTGATCAAATTTAAGGTGGAACTAACTTATACATACAGTGAGAGAGAAAGAGAGGCAAATATAAACTACAAAATGTTCCTGCATCTTTACCATAATAGGTAATGTACTAGATGATAAGCAACAGTGTTGTTTAAAAAGTAAATATTTCCTGTTTTTATATACAGTATATACCCCTTATTTTACATCTTTCCCAGGTGATAAATAACTCTCAGTGTGTGTACTGGGACTTTGACAGCCGTGGTGGTTTAGGTGGTTGGTCAAACTATGGATGTAAAGTGGCCCTGGATATTCTGGGTAACAGCACAGAGTGCCATTGTAACCATCTCACTAACTTTGCCTTGTTAGTGGTAAGTGCAGCCACTAACATTCTGGGTGGGGGAGGTTACAGGATAACTGCTTATGTATAACAAATTAAACAAACGTCCAAATTAACTCGTCCACTTTGACATGAAATGTTGTAGTCATATCCACTGTCAATTTAAAATTCTATATATAAGTGTGATAATTATATTTATCTTTTGGTTTTTAATTTGAAGTCTAACAAACAGTGACAAATAAAGTTTTATATAGCAAAATTCAAAGAAAGGTGCATAATATGTGTGTGTGATTTCACACAGGGCATTTTTGCATTCTTGTGAACTTCATTTGAACGCATCTTAAATCTTCAGGATGTCTACAGCAGTGCTGTGAAGATTGATAAGATTAACAGAGAGATTTTGAGTATTATAACTTATGTAGGATGTGCTATCAGCTCTGTAGCACTGTTACTGACAATTGTAACACATGTGGTATTCAGGTAAGTCTAGGTGGCTCACACAAAGGCTTCAGTTCACCAGGGAGTGGTTAGACAGGATAATTTTAGATCAAAAGTAGATCCAAACTTACAGACCAAAACTCTATGTGTATTTCAAATTTTGGAGAATTATGAAGTGTAGTCCACAAAAGTTAAATATCTATGGGTCTTCGTTATTGAAAGCTATTTCTTTATTATTAATAAACGGGTCCATCATTTTAGTGGACAGAAGAGTGTAACCAGGTTTTGAAATGGGGGGAGGGATTGGGCTGTGTTGTTTCCTTTTCAGTCCCCTCAACATCTCTTTAGTCAATAATTTTTATTTATGTATTTATTTATTAACAGAAAGCTTCTGAAGGACATACCAGCCAAGATTTTGATAAACCTTTGTGTAGCATTGCTTGGTCTAAACTTAATGTTTGTGTCAGGCACCCAGGACCTCAGCAGTGTCATTGTGTGCAAGGTGAAAATGGTTAATCATAACACTTATTTAAAAAATAAGTTTTTAGTGCTTTTTTTAAATCATCTGCCGAGCTTACATTCCTTAGTTCTGATGTTTAAAGCCTTGAACATTGAGGTTTATTAATAAATGGTCATAGTTCCTATTTATATATCTATACCATATGTCTATGGTATTTTTATTCATATTATCTATACTGCTAGAAGTAGTCAAAGTAGTACTGGTGGTAGCAGCAGCAGCAGCCGTAGTAATAGTAGTAGTAGTAGAAGTGGTAGTTACTGTAGTATTTCCTATTCATATATCTATACAGCTAGTAGCTGCCTTCCTCCACTACTTCCTACTGTCCACTATGAGCTGGATGCTGGTCGAAGCCTTCTACATGTACTTGGCCCTGGTCAAGGTCTTTGATGTGTACTTCAGGAAAATGATACTGAAATTTGCTGGTTTTGGTTGGGGTGAGTATGGTATTATTCTCAGAAATTTATAAACTCCCCTTATTTCGGTCATGCATCATATTTTTAAGCACTTTTTTGTGTTAATTTGTGTTGGGGGGTTGGGGACTTTGAATATTATATTTTTTTCTGATTTTGCTAATAAACCATACATGTATATTTAATCAGCTTTGGGTAGATTGAGCAGTAAACACATTGAGGTCTTCAGGTGGTGATCACATTACAATAATCTTGTGTAAGACTGGGAATTGAGCTTTGTACATGTATCGATTAAAAGATGTGATGAAATAAGTTTATTTCATTCCAGGTTTTCCTCTCTTTGTAGTAGTGCTGACAACTGCTATTAATGTGGACCACTATGGCTACTATACTGGATATGATGCAACGTTGTAAGAGTTATTTTTCTTAAATTATTATTATTATTATTATTATTATTATTATTATATTATGTGTATAAACAAGACTAAGAGACCATTCCCACAGATATTTAGATCAATATATCCCCCGGGGAGTCTCACTAGATTGCTGTCAGCTTAACCAGCTTAAGTGCCTGCCCCGACTACTAAAAGCTGTAAGGGGGTAATTAACTTTTGTGCATGCTCAGCTCCCAGAAGCTGACAGCAATTTAGTGTGAACCCTCAGGGAGTTAGGTCGATCCAGATGGATCGATCCAAATCTGTGGGAACCCAGTCTTGTACAGATGTGATGTGGCAATATTTGTTTAATTTACTGTTAGTGCTTGTTATAGAGAAATGACAGGTGTCAGGAAACGAGGATCAAAGGTTGGTTATTCAGAGTAAAAAGTACTGTTTACCCCCATGGAATTTTTCGGGGTAAATCCTTACACTGGGTCCTTTAACCAAAGTTTTTTTAAAAGTAAAACAGACCCACTTGAGATCATAGAATTTTTTCATTTAGAGTCTATAACAATTGATACCGGTATATATAATATCGAAGTAATTTATATTTTGAATTTTCAGTTGCTGGTTGACTCCCGTCCCCATGTACATCACAGTTATAGCACCTATTGGACTGACGATTGTTCTCAATTTCGTCAGCTTCATTTTGGTCTTTCGTCAAATCCGCCGTCATGCCAAGCAAAGGAAAATTACCAGTGTCAAGACGTCATCAGTGGCGTCACAGGTCAAGGGCACCTGCAGCATGGTCGTGCTTCTGGGGCTCACTTGGGGCTTCGCTTTCCTCACCGTCAGTGCCAAGTTTATGGTGTTCCATTACCTGTTTGCAATCTTTAACTCCCTTCAGGGCCTCTTTTTGTTCATTTTCCACTGCTTCATGAAGTCAGCTGCACGTGCGGCATGGTGCCAGTGGCTACCAAGTTGTTTTGCAGGTGCAGAAAACAAAGGGGCATCAGGGTCTTCTTCTGCCAGAGGTGAGTAAGAGGCCGAAAATCAGTGTTGGTTCATCAGTATATTGAAGTGAAGTGGTTAGTAAGGGAAAGAATCTCATTGTCAAAGGAACCCCGTAGGCCTATAGTTTCACAAGTTGAACCAAGTTCTGGGGTCAAATACCATAGAGATATTGCTATAGAAATGTTTCAATTTGGTCTCTAAAAATATGAAGGATATTTGTATATGTATCCTCATTAAGAAACATACCTTCAAATTCAGTTATTGTACCTATAATACACATCAAGGGACATATTAAAGGACACAATATTGTTTTACTTTTCTTACTTCAATCTAGCTCTTAGAACCCATGAGAAGACTAAAAAGACGACAATGGGATATATTTCAACAGAAAAGATATAGCTCCGGTGCTATATGTAGAAGAGGGACGTCAACAGGCTGCAACTGCTTATGAGGTTTTCATTAAGCTACTAGTACAGAATTCAGAGCGATCGCATTGCAAATAAAATGCATCGATAATCTGACACAAAATTAATCTCCAAAATTGTGTCAGAGCGATTTTTTCATTAAAATGTGAAATAGAATAAATCAAAATGATGTTCTATATGTAAACACTCCGATTAAGAACAGGCTACTTTTCTTTTTATATGAGGTTTTTGTCAAGCCTTAACAGGGATATTTATACAGGGCCGTAGCCTGAGCAAAATGCCAGGGGGGGCAGTAAGCGGACACGAGGGGGCAAAGCCCCCTGAGTGGGGAGGTTGTGGGAGGGGGTGTCCCACGGTGTGGAAAAATTTTAAAAACTGTATGTATAATACTGCATTCTGGTGCATTTTAACTGTTATTTATTGCTCACTCAGAAGTCAGAAATTGCGATTATTTTTTTTTCACCTCAAATCCCAGGGGGGGCAGCTGCCCCCCTTGCCCCCCCCCCCCCCCCGGAGGCTACGGCCCTGTTATAGGCCTACATGATGTCAACAGATTGCTAGACTACGAGGCTTCTTTTTGTACGAGTTTAAATCTTTATGTTGAGGACGCTCATGTATATTATTACAGTATATTATTTTGATTACGATGTCAAAAAGAAATTACAATAAAGGAATCTGCAAATATTGCCATTCACCAATTATTTTATCTATCGATATTTGACGACGTAAAACATTAAAAATAAATAGTTTTGCATAGTATAATCAAAACTTATTGCAATACTTAAAACATATCGGCCTTGTGATATATACCCGTTTGTCTTCATTTGTATTGTAAAGAAACATTAAAAAGAACCTGCTAAAAACTAAAAAAAATAATAAAACGAACACTTCATTTGCTTTCCGAATAGTATATTTCGCTTCCCAAGCCAATAAATGTGAAATTAGATCCAATGATGTCAAATATCTTTTAACCACCGGTATTACATCTAATAATATGCCTGTGTATTATCAGAGAACACTCGTCATCTACACTGCATGTAATCGATGTAATTTTCTTGATCGAAAGACTTATCGAAATATTTCTTATTATAAACTCATAGTAGTATACGAAACATAAAAAGATTTAGGAAAAAATCTGAAAAGCTCTAGTGAGTTGGAATCCATAATCCACACAGGGAAACAACCAAACAGCTGAGGATCAGAGAAAAACAAAACAAAACAAAACATAAAAATTATCACAACTAGTGAGAAGGAAGTACACATATACTTTCTATTTACAGCATATCGTTGATGTAATTCTGTATTTAAAAGCAAAAATAAGAAAGAGAAAACAGTAATTAATTGCGTTCTATCATTGTCAGGTAACTTACACGTCCATCACAAAACGAGCGATCAAAATCGATTAATTAACCAAAAACAAAAATACCATTCAACACAGTAAGTGCAGATGCATAAACATATACATGTAGTGTCACCAGGTAAAATAACATGGTCGCGATGCCTCTGCTGAACAATCCATTTCCCGCTTTTGCACCAGACTGTTCAATCCACGTGGACTGAATTGTTCCGAGATTTCCTAAGGGAACAATGGTGAAGATTGGTACTTATTTTCATTGCCTTACTTTCAGGTGATACAACACACATGGGCCTTCACAAATCGGTTGCCTTGGTGCCAATTACGCCGAAGATTTGTTATTTAAGAAACAATATACAAGTAGGCCTTCTAGTTCTAGTATATAAATTGATACAATGCAAGTGACTACTTGAACGTGCTTTCGCCAAGCTCTTGTAAAGGTATTAGTACAAAGATGTGTACGTGCATTTAATATGCAACCAGAACGGCATTTTCCCTTACAACCATGATCTTCTTGCAACGGGGATCGTTTCATACAACACCTGCAATATCTTGTTCTCGGAAATAAAAAAAGGGTTTCATGGAGGTCCATAAGACGGTTGAATTCAAAAGTATTACTGATGACATACGTGTAAAAGCATGGTTATTAATTACAAATCAAACATTTAAAATATTCGAATTACTGAAAATGCACTACATGTTAATTCATGCAGATCTAGCGGACAGTGTTTTCATTAGTTTTTTAAGAAACAAGATAACGTGGTGCTGAGTAATATACAAGTTGTCGGCCACCATGCCTTCTTATTTACCGTGGGTTACAATTGTCAAAGATAACGTCCTTGTCGAATCGATACCACAAATGAATCAGAAGAAAGGGCAACCAAGTGGAAACGAAATTAGTGGAAATGCAAAAATCTTAATATACAACAAGATAGTTTAACATGGCGTGATCACTACAGAGGTTTTACAATAACACCGATAACAGTTTGGAAATTTCTTCGTATCACGTGAGGTTTGCACATTGCTTGTCCCAGTTGAAGGATTGTGGAGGTTTAAAGCGAGAAGTGCGGGTAGACCAATGGATTATATCGGAGAATTTTTAGGGTAGACCAACATGTAGATTGTAGATGTTGCAGGGTTTCGATACTGGGGTTGGTTCTGTGGAAAAGGAACATATAAGCAAATTTGGCAATTGAGGTTTTCCAGAGTACCATGTTACACTTATTCTATGAACAAACCGTCATATCAAAACCATAAAGAACGTTCACGTTAATCCTCTTAGCACTCATAGCATAGCTTAAATTTCAGTTTAAATATTTGGCTTGAAGTTGTAATGACGATGATTTCATTTGCGGCAGTCCGTTAGTTGATTCCATTTAAAAATCCACTTGTTAAAACGCAGGATTGGTGGCACCTAGCTTGTCATCTTGACGTCTGAGGCTTGTCAACTTCTTAAACATGAATACGATAACAAGCACGGCAAGGAATAAGACCACAGCAACAACGGAAGTTATGGCAATAAAGACTTCTTGGTTGCTGCAATTTTCGACCGGTGGTTCCTCTGAAATACAATATATATAAGAATATTAACTTGGAAAACGACTTTAACGTTTTGACTTTGTTCATAATAAAATCAAAAATAATTATGCTCAAGTTGGGAATTTAACTCAGCTTTAAATAACGCTGCAATTTTTAGTCCTATTTTAATTTCTTGATATGATAAAGTCCCATCACGATTCAAGCATTCTTCAAATAACCATAAGTTGTCTTACTCAAAGCTTTGTTTCAATTCTCAGTCGCCGTGCGGGTTGACACCGAATCACAGGTTAAAACGTTCGCCGATTGTTTCTCTTACCTGATCCTCACAGTGGGTGCCATGCTATCTATTAACACGTCAAAATTGATGTCCGCCTTGTTAATCTTCGACCATATTGAAATTATAATTATTTACGACGGTAAAAGTAGAAACCTGTGAGATGATTTGAAGAGTCAGTACCTGATTTTGCCGAAGGCGCAATCGGTGTTTTTCCAAATTCCACAATAACACTGGCGGTAACAGATTCATGCGAGGTTTCGTTGTCCGTCTTTATGGACCGCTTACGGCGGGCAGCATCTTTGGCATCGCACTGATTACTATCCTTAAAAACGTCAGATGATGGTATGATGAAACATAAGCCATGTAGCACATCATAGAAGTATGCACTGTAATGGGTTATGCTTCAAAAATGTTAATAGGACAAGTAACCAAACAAAAACAACTGGATTGTGCATCACAGTACATGGATGGTTTTTGGCCAATGACAGAAATGAGAGGGGCTTTATGAATTTACTGTGGAACGGACTTACCGAAAAACAGGAGATTATGCTTTCTAACAATTTGAAATTGGACAATATCAAGAAGCATCCAAAAGAAAACGCATTTTAAAAACAAAGAGGCCAGCTTCAATAAAGATACAGTAATCAATCTAGTATAATTACATGTACAGGTAGAAAAATAAACGAATAAATTTGATGGTTGATTATCTAATATGCTGTGTAAATTTATGGCTGTGTTAAGAATAAATTTTATCGCAGTAGCAAGATCGATCTATCTAAGCGGGGATTCTTGGTAAAGCGTAGTCTATATAATCAGCCGAATTGTCCGGCACGCCCCCCCCCCCCCCCCCTCTCGAAACTTAAGTACTGTGGTTAAGTCGGGAAAACTTTGTGGCCCATGATGTTTTCTATGTTGCTTTGCGAGGGGGCGTGCCAGCCAATTATAAGTAACCATAACACGGACTTTGCCTCAAGTGTAATAACTTCTATTCTGAGTACAGCTTATGTATCTTATAGGCATAAGATCAACAGAGATGTGAAGGTGACTTACCTCCGCCAGCGAATGGTCGCAAAGCGCTATAGTATTAGACGTGCAGAATGTGAAAGTACATTCAAATCGAATATTGAACGTTCCAGCAAACTTAAACAGTTCGAATGTCGGAGATACAATTTCGAACGGATTCGAATTAACCAACGTCCACCCTGAAGGGGGAGTAGATTCATAAGTCCAACAACTGAAAAAGATCATTGACTTTATACGATACCATGGCAGCATTAAATCTAATTAATAATATGTTAACCGTAATATTAATTAGATTTAATGCTGCCATGGTATCGTATAAATCTAATTAATATTACGGTTAACATATTATTAATTAGATTTAATGCTGCCATGGTATCATTAAATCTAATTAATAATATGTTAACCGTAATATTAAATGATGTGTGAAAAAAGGTGTTAATTTGTTTACAAACAATCATTATTTATTTTTAGTGTTTCTACAATTTGAAATGATATTATAAGATTCGAGTTTGGGATACATATTAATAAATAATCAGAGCTAGCCTTCGTTACAAATGTGAAGTATTTCTAGTATTTTCAAAGTGTGTAAGTGCCGCCTCTGCTTCACTCTGGTCAAGGTCATATTACTTACATGAGTGTGTCGACCACCCTTTCAGGTAGGTAAGAGCATATGTGTAGGTATACTAGGTTTATACGTAGGTATAGAAAAAGTGCTTACTAATCGGCGCTCAATGGTTGTCTTATGGCTGTGTCGTCAGGATTTACGGCAGTGCACTCTGCTGCTCGTAAAGATACCAACCCAGGCACAGCTAAAAGGAAGTGAAGGCAGTTAGCCGCGGAAAAGTTTCTTGTCAAACATAAGTCAATATGCAATGATAATATGCTCAGATCTTATGGTTGTATGTTCAGAGCGTATCTAATCATGCAAAATACACAGTGATAGTTGATCTATTTAGAAGAGACATTTTTTACTAATAGGGTACAACACACGCAATGCCATTGGCAAAATTTTAATCTTCTAAGCTCTTTTAAGATTTTTAAATCTCCAATTTTGAATCCCTCTCATAATGGAGATGAAGACTGGCGAATTTCACTTGCAACGGTAATAAATATGTATAATTTAGATATTGAACAGGTAGATACAGGTTGATATTGTACAATGGACTCTCTTTCACGGGGGACTGTCTGTCACGTTACACCTACAGTATATGACAGGAATGACATACCTATCCTGGACCGAGCGAAAGAAATCAGGGTTTCTTTCATAAAAAGAAGGAAAAGATCGAATAGTTAATAGTGACAGCTGAAGTTATTGCATTTTAATTAAGCGACTTTCTACCCAAAATACAGACTAACAACATTTACCCGAATTATCCATCGTGGCCGTCATAGTGACACTAGTGCCATACTCATTTCCACTTATAGACATGGTTATTTCAGGCAAAGCAGCATTTGCAGTTCCAGCCTGAAAGATCCTTAAAAATTGAAAGAGATATATTAAAAAAATGACCAATGACCAAACGCGCGAGTGTGTGTGTGTGTGTGTGTCATCTAGTAATATACAAAGTTCTTGGACCCCCTGGATAAATGTACATAAATCCAACACACTTCTCCCTAATTGCCATAATTTCTTTTGACTAAAATGATGTTAGAAATGCACCGTGGGATTCTCTTGGCCAATATAACATACATTGCAGAAGACGAGTGCTATGTAGGAGTATTACTAATTTTTCTTTCGAATTTTTTTCAGAATTTTTAAAATTAATCGATGTAAAATGGTGTGGAAAATGTTGCAAAAGAGAGTAAATGATAGAGCTACCCCCTGTATACAAAGTGCATTTTAAAAATCAAAGCATTCTATCCAAGTCAACTCTCGACATTTAAAAATAAAACCTGTCTGTTGATATCTACTATGTGTCACTGATATAGGAAAGGGATTTTCCAACTTTCGGCGGATTTCCTACATTTTCGTGCCAAAAATATTATTGGCCTAAGTGGACCTCTGTATCCAAGATGGCCGGATATTTTAGTTCCCACATGTGCCTCATGTAATAATAATAATAATAATAATAATAATAATAATAATAATAATAATAATAATGTCATATTTATACACAAAAGTATAAAATGAAAATTGATAAAATAAGATACAAAAAAAGTACTAAAATCCATTAAGTTTTTGCTGAGCCTTACAAACAATTTTATCTTTGTTGATGTGCCATTTAAGATCATCAGAGATATGCATGCCAAGAAATTAAAAATTTCTGACTGTTTCAACCTCGGAACTATTTATCATAAGATGGCTGATTTCTGTTGAATTTTCCTATGATAATTTTTTCGTCTTTTTGACATTAAGCTCGAGGTAGTTTTCAGAGCACCATGAAACAATGGCCGGAACTTGATCCCGATAATCAGACTCAGAAGTGCTAAGAAGTATCATCCGCAAACTATCAATCCATCAATTCCATGGTATATTATCAAGTACTCTCTACCAGGGTCTCAGTTATTATTGTGGACATTTTTTGCTGAATCAGACCAAAATGACTGTCTATTTATCTAGAGACCTATCTGTGAATATATGTGAAAAATCAATCTGTCGCCCTGGTAGAGGGTAATTTTCAAGTACCAGTACATTTTTTTTATTGCTGTAGACAAAATAAATAAGTATTAGCAAAATAGTATCTAGCGAATTGAAATTGCTTTGTGGTGCGTAGAGAAAAGACACAGCTATAGAAACAGTGGCGGATTTAGAGGGGGGTCAGGGGGGTCCTGGCCCCCCTTTCGGTGTCTGAAAAAATCACACTAATATATATATTCCCCTTTTGGTATAAGAATTTTGACTAGCTGATTTATAGTACTAAACAGTACGGAATGGCACCGTTCGCCCTCTAAAATACCAAAAATCGCATCGGCGGTCCCCTGCAAATAACCCTGGATCCGCCCTGTATACAAAGTGTATTTTAAAAATCAACTAATTATACAAACCATATTTTCTTACTTTGCCAATAGATGGTAGTCGCAGCCCTGTTTATCTTTAACATGATGAGTACTGATGTCGACATCAACAAGTCAGTCACGCCTTACACAATGCCGCTATCGTCGGTTTAAGAAAATTAATATATGATTATGAATATCTGAGTAGTTTTAGTCGCCAGCAGCTATATCAGTGGGCACATACTTGACCTGGGCGCAGCTTGGTTGATTCTCATCAGTGGGTAAAGAGGTAACTATATATTTTGTAAATTGTTTTGTTTTCTTTTTATTATTTTATATCTTATATGTTAATTTATATCGATTTGGATGATATTAGGTAATTGTTTTCATCTTATCGTAGTAAAATAAGTCAGTGGAGAGCTTAAAAAAGTTTTCATCCTCTACATCGGCATTTGGTTATTTTAACATTATTTTAGACAATACCGGTTTCTCCTGGCCTTCATATGTTGTTGCTTACTTTTAAGTCGCCATATTATGTATTTATTACCTTAAAGTGTATAAGAAAACTAAAACTTAACAACATCTCTATAATTATACCGTTATTTTGCATTGTCGTTCTTTACATGTTCGTCGCTCCCTTCCTCGCTATTTTTTTATTTTTCTGTATCTTTTTTTAAAAATGTTTCAGTCTTTTGTTATTACACGATTATAAATGTATTTCACTCTTCTCCTTTAGTTCCATCACTACATTTCGCTACATTCCAATGCATTGCATTCGAATACCACTGCATTTAAAGTGGTGATTAATAAAGGCATAACTTAGAAGACACATTATTCAGTAGCAACAAGTAATATGATCAGTGGAAAACTATTATTATTATTATTATTATTATTACAAATTGCTTGTAAACAAAAGTGGTAACCTAGCACGTACAGGACGTTTTATAAACTTTCTATAACGTTTTTTTTTTTTTTTCGGTTATATAAACGTTATGGTAACGTTATAATAACGTTCCATGTATGTTGGAAATACACTCGTATACTTACACGTTGGCAGGGGTGGCGTCAACTGTTTCTGTCACAGTGGATTCGATGGTTGTGTCACAAGAGAGGAGGTACTCATAATCATGTCTACTCTCAACTTGGTTCCCTTGAAACACTGCCCTAATGGTTAGATTGTACTGAGTAGGAGTGACTGAATCCTGGATGCCCTGTATTAAAAATAGACGAATTAAAAAAGACACGAGTAGATAAAGTCTAGTGAAAGAGACAAGAACTGTGTGTGTGTGTGTGTGTGTGTGTGTGTGTGAGAGAGAGAGAGAGAGAGAGAGAGAGAGAGAGAGAAGGAAAGAGTAGGGGGATCGATCCGTTGTTTGATAGATGTTTAATTGATGTCCCACGACTAATTTGCCTCACATTTTTGTGCTATTCTTACTTGTTTTGAAACACTGGGCACCAACGACAAATAGCTAATGGAATATGCTGCAAGCCACGGAACTAGAATCTATGCTTCAAAAAGATATAACGGAATTCGCAAACGAAAAGTGTAAAAAAATCATATTTCAGTCTATCAGTTTAAATAAACTGTTTAGTTTTTGATCCACTGATCAATACGACCAACGCAAAAGCAATGTCTGGTGCTATTCCCAGTTATATCTGGGTGAAATATCTACGGGAGAAATTGGATAAATCTAAAAAGGAAGGTATTGAATAGATTTAAAGATAACATCATTTCAAGACGTCATTCGGATGTCAGTGTGCATGCTTACGTACACAAGTAGTATAGTTTAGCGTTGCCGTCCATTGGCTGTTAACATTATCACTGGTAAATGAGCAGTTGTCGTAACTGCTTATTTCATATACTGCATAATAATTGGGATCGGGCGCGGATAGGGCAAGTGTAACCTCTGCTGATGAAGCTATGCACGTGTAGTCTGAAACATATAATTTATATATTTATGAAAGTCTATTAATGGTGAAAGATGTCTGCCCAAACGGAGCAAAGTAAGAAATTCAACACATTAATTTAAAGGATACCAGCTCCTTATTTTGGCTGGATATGTCATACTTTTTGATAAAAATAAAAGCAGGTATAGACAGCCTTGCTGCTGAAATAAATGATAAAAAACAACCTGGCGTTCACATTTACGTAAATCAAACCTCAGAAGATGTATATTATTATAAAATCTAAACAATTTTTGAGTCAATTTTGGAGTCAAGTAAAGCCACAGCATGTTAATGAAGATATGAATAAAGTATGCTTAGTGAATAGTACTTTATTTCAGAAGGAACAAATGGGTAAAGTATTGATAAGTAAGATAATTACTATTTTGTTAAACCTATTTTGCATAAATTGAGAATGATTGAGACATACAGATCTGCATATTGATATACGAATTCAAATTTAAAACTTCATTGGGACTGTTGGTAAGTAAGAGGGACAAGGAACACAATTCCATTTTACCGCCTATTTACGACATTCAATGTTTTATTAAATTCGTGAGTACACGATAAGGTCCCCGAAAAGTCAAATTTCATAATTTTCTAAGAGCCTGGCCCTTGTCACTACAATGAACCATTGTCATCTCCTCTAGTGACAGTTATTTATTGATAATATTAGAAAAGTATGTCAAAGATAAGTTACTCTTTTGTAAAACCTCCAAACTTACGTGCACGCTGTTCAGGAATGGTTACTAAACGGCGACAGCGTTCTCAGTGAGTTTAATTTTAAATATGAAGATTTGCGTCACTCATTTAATTTAAAGAACATTAAACATGACATAAATCAGTGGACTGGACCTAGGTTAATTTGAAAATCTGTCTGAATTGGGAATTGGCCTGCGACACGTATGATTATACCAATGATGTCAATACAGCAATGGAGGGGGGTATGCAATGTATACTTACTAAGAGTGGTTTGGCCATAAGCATATCCAGTGAGGAAAACCTAAAGAGAAAAGTGGAACTTTTAATGGTGAATTTTTTGGTGCTTTTTGCATGTGGTATTATACATTCACACATTACAAAAGGAGAGGTGACAAGATCAAGGTGCACCATTTCGTCACATGGTTGTAAAACTTTTTAAATGATTTTCATATTTACAGCTTAGAAAGACCGTTATCAATAAATAATAATAAATGAATAAATAATAAATAAATACAGAACTAGTCTCCTGTTACATTAATTGTTTTTGAATAAAATGCCACACAGGCACTGTCCCAATTTTTTGCCACAAAGTGGCATACACCGAAACATTTCTTTAACACACAAATTGCCGCTCACCATTAAAAAGATGATATTTTGCATTTTTCCCTTTTTCCTTTCTCACCAACAATCTGTAAATAACAAATAACGGTTTAAACAAACATAAAGCTTTCATTTTTACTAGTTACTTAACTGCAGTTATGAGTCCATAATGCGGTCATAATAAAAAATAAAAATCCTCTATTGATAAAAATGCTCCCCATGGGCATTTTTGGTAAAAAATTTTATCTTACTATGTTGTTGGAAAAACTGCTTTTTTCTCTGAGCCCATGTCTTCACTCCCGTTCACCTCCAGCTAAAAAAGACCACTCAGGCTCACGTCTTACACCACTACACGTCACTTCCGGCACAATCCTGTCTCCTCCGGTACCCTTTAAATAACTGTCGGAAGACGGCCAAAAATTGAGGATAGATCATCAAGGATAGGTTCGAAGGCTGTCAGAAAATACCTCTGGATCCGCCCCTGATCATGTTATGCCGCCTGTCCGTGCGTCCTTGCGTCTGTATGTTAGGCCTGGGTCCCAACCCAACGTACGGGCTGCTACGTGTGGTCTACGGACCAAAAAAATTGGGTAAACGTGGGATTTCGTGCCTGAGGAGCACGTCCATCGTGCAACATTTGGAGGGCGCAGACAGCACGTAGAAATTTTTCGACATGATCAACACCCGCTGCGTGCAGTCTACGACATGTCAAAAAAAATGGAACACGTTCGCCTGTCGTACGGCACACTTTAGGAAATTCTTTTGTTCCACTGCACTTGGTTGGTTACGATGCGTGCAATGCACGTGGTTAAGGCCCACAATACACGTACTTATTTCTTGCTCATTCCGTGCTGACTCTGCACTTCACGCGCCCGCCGTGTGGAGCTCACGGGTTTCGTGAATTTTGAGTGAGTAGTGGTCATTCCATGCGCACGGACCGCGGGTTTAAAAGGAGAAGCATGCACGAAAAAGCATGGGACTTCAAGTTTGAAAAATGCCTAAAAAGGCAACATCTTTGAACACTGCTGCGGATATAATGTTCTCCTTAAACTTGCAGTTTTTATACCTTCCCAAAAAACATCTCATCACGCAAGACTCGCGTGCAAAGGACGAGCAACAACCGTAGGAAGTCAGCAAGACTGCTCAACATTCACTTGCGTTGCCCTTGTGTTCCCCTTGCGTTGGCCGTACTCTACGGATCACGTACGTAGTGCACGATGCTTGTACTTAGCATGCATGAGGCGCGCAGGACCCTTGCAGAAGCCCGTCAGCGACAGCAGGTACTTCTGACGTGCGGGGGCTGCGGTTCTTTCGCACTTTCCATGCACTTTCTTCTTGCGTACTCCTTGCAATCACCAATTACTTGATTCCTTCCCTGCGATCTAGCTACGGTCCATCCAGACGAGAGGCACTTAAAAAAACGTACCCATGAAAAATCGTGCGTGGAGTTGGGAGCCAGGCTTTATTAATTTCCGCTATCTCCTCCTATTCCATTAGAGTTAGGAATTTGAAACTGTGAGGACTGTCATCAGGGATGTGCACGTTTACTTCAAAATTTCAGTGTGTCTGGAGATTGAGCTGTTCCTTGTGTCCCTTGTAGGTGGTTGACTCGAATTTTTTTCACGCTAACTAATTAATTTCCGCTATCTCCTCCTACTGCCTTAGAGTTACATGTAGGAAGTTGAAACTTTGGGGATTGATAGACCTGTCATCAGGGAAGGGCACGGGCATTTCAAAATATAAGTGTAACTGGGGGTTGAGCTGCCCCTGGGGAGTGGTTGGCTCTAATTTCCTTCCACACTGTAATTTCTGCGTACACCTCATACACTTTTTGTGTTAGGAAGGTCAAACTTTATTGATTGGTTTTAACTTGTCATCTGGGTTGTGCATGGGCACTTAAAAGTTCAAGTTTGTGCTGTTTCTGGGGAGGTCGATTCTAATTTTTTAACATTGTAATTTCCACTATCTCCTAGACCATTAGGTTTAAGAAATTTAAACTTCCATGGTTGATAACCCCATGATCATAGATGAACATGGGCACTTAAGACTAGCGGACTAACATTCCGTTTTCAAGTCCCCTACCAAGTGGCACCTCTACCGCATTTATGTACATCGCTTATAAGGGCTACCATAGAATTAAATTTACAAGTGGAATGCCATCTTTGAGGCGTGTAGAATTCATAAAGTACAAGGTAACAACTAGGTAGCAAATCATCATGTAAATTAGGAATTAAGTGAGAGGATACATGGTTGACAATACAGTTGACACGGGGGGGGGGGGGGGGGGGGGGGGGAGGGGGGGGGCACGAAATTGCCTGATAGTTGGGTTGTTCCAGTAACCATGAAGAGGGTTGAACAAAACAGGCACAGGCACAAGGGCAAGATAACCTGTATCAGGACGAAGGGGGGGACTACTCCTTGAGAAGAAAGAATGACAATAAGGAACTCGACCTCATTATTTGACCAAAAAAGAGCAAACTCCGTTTCTGAGTTCACGGTCAAAAGACGCATTACATGTAACAGCGGTCGTTCTTTTGGCAGGGTTGTAATGTTCTTCGCCAGTAACCGTCTTTGTCTAGTCATATGGTATACCAGAATTCCAACATGGACACCAGGCAGCAACTGAACAATGGTAAATGTTCTCAGATGAAAGCAGGTACAGCGTTGTTGACAAGTAAGGGTTTGGAGAAAGGCTAATGAGAAGTACTAATTTATTTCTTCCTAATTTTTTTCTCTGGCCAACAGGACTCGTCATACATAAACCATGGTATGGGGTTGTGTATTGGTTGCCATGGTGTTGGTGAGCTGGGAGTGGTCAACGGGAACCTTAACAATACATACACGTTGCAAATATGTAGGGGGGGATACACTCGGGCACTGATAACCCAACAAACAGAAACACAAAAGACTATCTTTGGTCCCTATGTGGAACGCCATCACTCTGTCAACAGCACAATTTTTTTTTCTGACTCCATGCGCAGACGCGTCAGGTGCATCTTCCAATCCAGAGTAGGCCTATACTGTACAAAATACTACGATGTGACTTCGATTTTTTTCAACATGGCCAGCTTACTTATTGGTTGTACAATCAGTAAATTTTTGTAAATTCCTATTCCCTAAATATTTGTTTTACTTTGGCTCATAGCCTAAGTAGGATAAAAACATTTGCCATCCTACCAAGGTAGAAGATACATAAAGTACTAACGCTGCATGATTTCATCCATTAAATGCACCGATGCTTCTCATCTCATACACTACGCAGCATTTTTTAAGTTTTTTGTCAAAGAAATATATCACCTAAAAAATTAATGCGCCTCTGGTGGTAAAAGTCGGTTGTAGCATGAAATGACCCTACACACGCTGAGGAGGCTACAATGACGATTTCGCTTTCAGTCAAAAATTGCCTTTTGCAATAGCTTCCCTCTTTTACCTTTATTTGGGTTGGTAAATTAACTTACAGTTTTACTTGAAATGTAATAATTACGAGAGGTTACATCGTTTTAAGACCCCAAAGCCAATCTATACTATCCCACAAAATCGGATATATTCATGCGTTGCTTAAATAACAAATATACAGGCTGTGGAATCGGTTTTTATACGATTTAAAAAGTTTTGGAAAATTATAACGTGTGAAACTATCCAGAATCACTATCAAGTGCGCACACATTACACGCTAAATCAAATTTGTTACGGTCACGCAGTTACGACAACAACCAAATCCATAAAGAAAATTTTTATACTTAAAATCTTAAAATCAAATATATATATATATATTTGACATGGCATAAAGTGGTAATGTACAAAAAGTGCAATACACACAGATAATTTACAATGCAGCTTCATGGAAAACATGGCCTTACCTTGCAAATGATTGGTGATCAGATAGATCTTGCCCTCACGTTGAAATTGATGTCAAAGCAGTGGCAATGAATTTCACAGCGGTAATGTACCTTTTATAGCCTTTAGTGCTTGTTATAACGGCGCTTTTTTCCGTTCTACGAACTGGTAGCTATACTCATACCACGCCCCAATATATTCTACTTGCACCTGATTGGCCAATGCGATGTGTACGACATATCGTTTATTTAGCGTTTGCCTCAAACAGCGCAGATCTTCTTTTCAATTTTTAAAAGGTTAAAAGTTAGAAAAATTCAAGCGTTGATGCATAGATGTTTACACTCTCCCTCGTCGACTTCCAGATGTTGATTTTACAACCAGGAGAAATATTGCGGTATATAATTTTGATTATGGTTATTGATATGACTTGATTAAAACGGGATTCTAAATCATTTGCGTCTGGCAGGCCACCTGGTTAGATATATTATAATAGATTGGCCAAAAACGAAGGTCTTCAATCAACAGTTTGGAACTTTTTTCCTTTAAACCGTTCGTATTTAACGCTTGGCCGATTTTAACAAAGCAAATCCTGCTCAACCATAATTTGTACTTGTCGCTGATATGAACTGACACAAGGATTAGCACGCAATGTCCTTTAATATCCAAAGATAGGCCTATACTATCCACGTTTGAAAATCCTCCGAAGTAATTGTCAGTCTTCATGTCCCGCAGTGCTACTTATCTTCCCCAATCTAGATCTTAAAAGTGATATCAACCCGTCAAAAAGAAGTTCAAGGTTCCCCTGGGGAACGTCCAGGAAGAAAGGGCGATCTAAAGGTCACGGAAAACATTTAAAATTAATTCATTCAAATTAGATTGGTAAACAACATCAAATCCATGAGCAGGGGGCGGATTGCGCAATGAGTTGGAGAGAGTTACGTTTTAAGCTTTAATTCGATTTTGTGGAAAAATGCCTGTTGGGATAGCTATAACAATAAAAAAAATGGCCCACCGAAAAAAATATCACTAGATATTAGGGACCATTCAGATCGAGAAGATCCGAGTGCTAGCAAGGCTGCGACCTAAATATGGCGGACCTACATGAAAGGAAGACCGCTTAATCCTGTAATGGCTTCTCCGCCTCTCACACGCCTCCCCACACGTCGTCCCTGCAGGGGCACAGTAATTAAAAATCTCGGCTCAATTCAACCGGCCGAGGCGTCTGAGAGGCGGAGAGACCATTACAGGATTAAGCGATCTTCCTTTCATGTAGGTCCACCATATTTAGATCGCGGCCTTGCTAGCACACGGCTCTTCAGGATCTGAATGGTCACTTAATGTTACTAGAGTACATTACTATCCCTTTCTTATTTATATTTTTATTTATATTTTCTTATAGGCAGAAGTTTTTTTTTTGCTAAATTATGATTTTTATCAGCTATAATCAAGACCAAGGCAGTGGCATAGATACCCAGAGGGAGGGGCCCATGGGTTGAGCTTTTTGTTACAATGTGGCATAGTGCGGGGATATGCGATGGCTAATTTATTTGCGAATACATGATCAAAAATGTCATGTGTTTTATTTAATGTCTCTAGCACGACCTTTGTTACTTTGTTACTTATAAAAAGAACAGGAATCTATAAAAATCAATTTTATTGTGTGGACATATACATAGTGAATATAGTTATTATAAATATATAAAATCCCCCAAAAGAAATTGAGTATTATCAATAAAAAAAACAGAAAATAAAAAGGCTTATATTTTGAATTATTTTTAAAATATATTTCCTTCCCCGCGCTTACAGTATATTTTTGGGACTTGGTAGGACTCCCTGTACCCCAGATTTTTTGGGGAAAACCCAGCCCCCTGTTGAGCCTTCCGTGCGTGTTGGGAAAACCGTAGCCTGGGGGATGCTTTCAGAACTCTGTCTTATATTCAAGCAAAACTTTGATGTTGGTGATAAGGGAGAGCAGAAAAGCTCATAGAAGTTGGAACGAAGTCTAATCTGTAACCCATCCCAATCCCCAAAAAATGTTTTTAGTGGTCAAATAATTGAAAATGATTATAATTATTTTAATAATTATATTAAAATGCAGTGTGCCGTGTGGTACTGTGCCATTGGTGGTGACAACAGTGTCATAAATCAGCTATTTCAAAAGAATACCTGTGTCACTTTCTTCGAAAAGAGACATTTAACATGTGCCCTGTGGTGTGAGCATTGTTCATTGCATTGGGTGTAACAGTTAAGACCCAAAAAGGAACAATAGACAACTATTTCAAAATAATAAAAAAATAAAAAGAAAGAAAGAGAGAGAGAGAGAAAGCTGCAAATGCTAAAATCGACACTTCTGGGAAATAGGCTTGTCAAAGCGCAGCTTCCTTTCCAAAACTCGAGGGACCGTAGTAAAATATGCAATGTCATCTCCATTGATATACGCTGTGCAAGTAGAGCCACAGTGACTGATTTAGAGGGCAGTGTCAGTGGGGTCCTGGCTCTTCCTTCGATTTCTGAAAAAAATTCACACCAATGGCCCTCTCTTGGAACTAGAATTTTGACCAGCTAAATCAAATGGCACCGTTCGACCTCTAAAGTACGAAAATTTCTCTGGGCCCCTCAGCTTCGCATCTGTCCTTCAAATAATCCTGGATCCGATGCTAAGCTGAAGTATTCCATAATTGATTCTTATAGATATCTGTTTTACGAGTGTTCATACGCGCGCAGTAATTAGGAGCCGATCAAGAGAATAGAACTCAAGCCCCAAAAATTTAGCCAAACTTAGACCAAAATTTTATACCCTTTACCCAGAAAGCCTACGGAAAACAACAGCGTTTTTCAGCTCCATAAATATGAATAGGTAAGAAGTTGATAATCATTAGAAGCGTCAATGATAATTATTACAGTGATAAAAGAATAAGAAGAATAAAAAACTTCCCTCCTATTACAAGCTAGCACCTACGCTCTGCTAATCTCATACTTATTTAAAGGGAAATTTGACTAATTCGAACGTTATGTGATAACGATAGCATGGTAAAGATCGACCGCTCTTTACACAACCGAGTAAACGAAACTATTTCCATTAGAGCCTCCCCCCCCCAACACACACACACACACACACACACACACACACACACACACTTCAGTCAATGCAGAAGCGAGCGCAGACACAAGCATGATGAGAGCAGATCAACAGCGGGAAAACGCACGCAAATACTGTATACATGTATATTGAGAGTGATCCCCCCCCCCCCCCCACTTCACCTTTCACGGGCTGCTGTCACGCATTATGCTGTCAAACAAAAGGAAGAAAGAAAGGAAGAAAAAAAAGAGAAAAATTGAGTAGCGACATATCACCGCCTCTTTTGCTTGAGGCGTGTGATTAACACACGCTTTAGAGTCCCACAGTAAACATAACTAAAACCAAAACGAAACAAAAAAATAACGCACCTTGGGAGGGGACGAGGTAGCCGGTATTGTTAACATGTCCCCGAGGGCAGTATCGGGAAGCTAACAGAATGGTGGGCTTACCTCTTTTGCGAGTGACTAAAACTTTACAATTTTTTGTCCCCACCTGTTATTGTTAAGGACAAACGCCCCAGGGCCAAAGGAACAGTGATTTTGTGGAAATAGAAAAGTCCCAATATCAAGCATGTTGCTTTCTTTCAGAATTAAATTTCGAGTATAGTACATGCAAATGTCTGAGATAACATTTCAAGCCATAACGTGTCAATTGTCATCTGAAATGTCTCCTAAGTATGAAAAATGTTGAAATTTCGGAAGTATTGTTATTTAAACAATTTGAAATGGTCTTGTTCCCATAAATCTCCATTCCAAACATTTAAATCATAAGGAGCTTTCCGATCGCCACCGAAGTCAAACACCCGAAAATTCGTGCACACTGAAAAAAGCGAGACCCGCTATTAATAATCTATTTGACAGGGCAAACGCTTATCTGAAATTCTCCCCGCTAGCTTTTCTAATTAGGAATGGGGTATACAGTCCACGAGCCCAACTAATTCTGAAGAAGAGATGTGAATGATGCTCACCATAGGTATTTCAAATTGCGCACTGACAGGCAGCGCTACTGACAGGCGTAAAGAAAATATATGAAAATATGTGAAAGTTAGAATATATGATTCTCAAAAAAAAAAATGACTGTAACATTTTGATATGTATACATGTGTGTGGTTATCGAGGTAAAGGAGGTTATACTTACCTCATGTATAAAAAACAGAAGAAATGTATTTAACCCCTGAATCATCGAACAAATTGACAGAGAGTATATAAGTTGTTTTTTTTTACTTGTTGTTTAGTTTGATGTGTAGCAATAGGTTGTTTATAAAGGTATAGAAATACATTCTGTATTTTTAGGTAAACTCGGCTTTAATCAATTATGGTTTCATTTTCTAAGCTTGTGTCAATCAAAATAAGCGCCGTTTGTACGAAGCATGCTACCTGTTTTTATTTTTAAGGTTGAAAAGCCAAGGTAAATTTTCTACACCCTATCCTAATATTCTTTCGGTACCGCTTTTCAATTTCACAAGCGTCAGACAAAACGAGTTTATTGTGGTCCGATGGCGCATATAGGCATTATTTTTGTCGTTTTGAAACCATATTAAGAATATCAGCTTTAAAACGACTAAAACCGGATAAGAAACCATTTCGGGACATGTCGTATTTCATAGACCATGACAATTATACTGTGACACATTTAGTCATATCATAAGTGCAATCGTTCTGTCACTATGTTGTATTAGGGAGTGCCATCTTTTTTAAGGGAAGTCACAAATGTAATGCCTTTTGGCGTTACGTAAACTTATGGTATCTTTTAAAATGTAATTTTATGCCCTGTTATCTGTGACGGTGTAAAGGAAGCTTTCAATAATTCATAAATGTTAAAAAAAGAAAAATATTGCTTGAGGATATTTTTGCACTGTAGAACACCCGACTTGATAAGTAAAGAAAGGAATGCGTCACGTTTGGAATTCCTGGTTTATTACAGTGTAAATGTGAGAGGAAGTTTGTGTGCAAGTGTTTCTGTTAATGTGTGTGTGTGTGTGTGTGTGTGTGTGTGTGTGTGTGTGTGTGATAGAGAGAGAGAGAGAGAGAGTGTGAAAACCTGTTTCTAGTAGTGTCGGTCGAAAACATAAAAATATGATAATGAGTGTAGTAGACATAAATTAACTATACATGTATATACGGGGCAACTAATTCAATTTGCTTCTTCTGGGATAAAGCATTTGATATTAATCCCATAGTAAACATGATTTGCATTTAAATTCAATATTTGTTAATCATCCATATGACCAGATTGTGGCGACATATTCGTTTATTTAAGCGTTTATTTTCGCCATTATCCCACATCTTTATCCATTCATATCCTGTATATTGTCTCCAAATGTATTTTCAAACTATCAGTCTTTGTTGATATATACTTTAGTGCGTTTCATAGAATTCTGATTTGCTGTAGAACATTTAGTAAAGTTTAAATGTGGCAAACATGGTTTCTTTAAACTTTCTACTGTTTATCAATCAGAATAGTCGTCTCATCTTGAGAACAAATTCGCCGACTGTCTTAATTAAACACTTGCCACGGTATTTTTTCCTTTTTTTTCGAAGCACCTGGAACATAACACAAACATCTGTATCTTTATAATTTGTTTCAAGAGCGGCATGGAGTGATTTTGGTTCTTATTTCCCTTTGGTATAGGCAGTCAAAGAATGAAAACTACATTGCGAAGACACCTCCTAATAACACAATTTGTTGACCTGGGAGGCCGTGTGAAACGTAGTATGTAGCAATTGCCGCTGCCACAATTATATATAAAGATATAATGTAATGAAATGATCTTTAGACATCGTGAAAAATTATCTAAAATTGACTCATTCATGTTTTTTCTTTTTTTTCTCTTTTTGTCTATTTCCATGCTGCGAATTCATCCTGTCACGCCAATACTCATAACGGGTAGGCCTACATTTACAAATAAATAAATGAAATTTATTTATTTGTAAATGTGCGCTCAAACACACATTGAGAGAGAGAAAGAAAAAGAGAGAGGGTGGTATGACGGACGTTGTCAAATGACACATATTCAACTGCATTTATATTTATGTATAACTTAGAATATTTGTGTTCGCAGAGGTCTGTCAGCCAGACCAAAATAAATAAAGAAATGAGTGAAAATTAAAGAATCGCATATTGCTAGTTGCCAGGGATGGCAATAAAAGAAGAAGAAAGCCAGAAGCAAAAGTCTTACAAGTATGAAGTAAAAGGTTGAGTACAGATAGCAGACTAAATCAACGTTACCATCCAAAAAAGTGACCTCGTAAGACCAATGACATTATGGCCTAATCCTTATGCCTATACATTGTCAAAAATTTAGAATACACTTTCTCAGCACATTTGAGTTAAAAAAAACACGGTGAAATTTATTCTATAAATGAAAAATATACGATGTTATGAAAAGGCAAGGACGACAAGTATAATAATAACGATAATAATGATTATAATGATCAAAGCAATAACAATAATAAATATGCGTATTTATGATCATGATAATAATAATAATATAGTTGAGGTGGCGCCAACAATTGTTTACATACAGTTACAATGATAAATGAGATATCAGGTAGGGCCAAGAATGTCAACTCCAGCGTCGTCCCAGGTGTTCGACGTATTAACATGTCACGCCAGCCTCAAATAATGTTTTTAATCTTTTCATTTCCTTGTTTACAAACTCGCGTAAATGTAGACACAGTAAATGTTAATATGGAATATGTTGTTCACGCTTACACATTTTCTTGTTGCCCTTTTAAAATTTCTTTTGTTGTCGAGGCTAACCGAGGGCCGATAAGCCCCTCAAGGTACATTTTCTTTTTTTTATCCCTTTTAGAAAAAATTACCTGGCGAACATCGGGTCTGAGTAAACTAGATATTTGCAGACTTAATTGACAAAAGAAACAGAAAAAAGTTTAGGTCCATGGGTGAGCCACATTGCTGGTTATATCTTAAGCAATTTCTTGTCAGAAATAAAAAAAAAATTAGAGCTAAACTAAATTACTTAATTAAAAAAAGTCATTGAGCATTTTTTTACGCCTCATTCACTTTTGAATTCGAAATCTTGGCCTGAGTCTCCTCGGGGATGATCGGTATTGGCCTGGATTGCGTGATTGGAAACGTCTTTGAATTTAACGACTTTGAATTGTTAGAAATACAGCACTGGCAACGTTGCAAGCGAATACATAAACTTTTGAGTTGATCCACATCCATGCAAGAACTCTGTAAATGATGTCTCAAAAAGAACAAAATGCATGCAGTAATACTCTTACACGAGATATATATTTTATGTACATGTATTTAAAGGTTAATTTTGAAATCACACTCATGAAAATTTAATTATATCTCCCCAATCTGTACAGGGTCTTTATGCCTTAATCTTGATCCAGTGATTATGCAAAATACTCGACTGCAATTTCTCACATGTGTATCACTTAAGTGCAACAGCGTTAATAGTCATTATTATTATTATTATTATTATTATTATTATTATTATTATTATTATTATTATTATTATTATTATTATTATTGCCTGATGATTAATTCTAATGTATTTTTCGTCCCTCGACCGGTCGAATTGAGCCGAGATTTGATAGTTGCAGGGACGATGCGTCCTGCAGGGACGATGCGTGGGGGGGGGGGGGGGGGCGTGAAAGAGGCGGAGAGACCATTTCAAGATTAAGCGGTCCGCCATATTAAGGCCTTGGACCAGCTAGCACTCGGCTCATCTCATTCTGAATGGCCCCTAAGGGGTCTTTATTGCTTAAGGGAAAGTTGTCAAATATGAATATAATGAACTCCTTGTGTTAGATGCATCAGCCAGCTCCTCTAACACAATTAAAGGTAAAGTAAACTCTACAGTAAATATCTAGTGTAAAATCAATCTATGACCCTGGTAGAGGGTAATATTGTGCCGTATCTAGTAAAAACTTTCATGTCATTATATGCGTGAGCAAATTAGTTACAACCCATTCTTAAAAGGCGATACAGAGACCTTGCAAGAAGTTATCTCTGGTCATCTTACGCAGGTTATTATAGGTTTAACTTAGGGAAGTGGGGGTAGGGTGCGGGTATAAAGATAATTTGTTATGCTACTCTCCGCAAAACAGTAGACGTAAACAATGTCACTATGGTATATGGGACATGGGATAAAAAAGCATAGCTGTGCATCCTTTCTTCGTTTATTTATTGTGGGTGGGGGTGGGGTGAGGGAGGTGGGGGTGGGGTGGGGGAGGTGGGGGTGCATCAGAAGCTAAAAGAGAGGCGCCAGCCCACTTATCCCTTCCTGGATCCAAACAACCCCGTCAGTGTTAAGGGAGACATATAAAAAGACCTTAATAACATCTTGATTAGGTAGGTCAAGCATCCGTGATTGGGCTAGTTAAAACCAATCACATGGCGTACGTATTTTCATTTACTTAATCAGTGATTTAACCGGTAGTGATATTTGAAAAAAAGAGGGGTGCATACACTTGTATAGCAGGTCCAGGGAAAAGGACTGCCACGCACCCTACTACAGGGGTACTCCCTTCTCTCCCTGCATCCCCCTCCTTAAAATCAGTATAACGAGCAAACCGAGACTAAACTAATTATTTTCTGTCTGTGCCTTACACAGTATTTCAATCTTTTTCTTTATCCACTGCATATAAGTTTATAAAATAATTTACCATTAGTGCTGCTACTGCTGTTATTACTATGCAAATAAAGGGTGCACTCTTCAAGGTTGGCATTCGATACTTTGGTATAGGCCGTCAATCAAACACCTACGTGACTGAAAGGGACTTTAAAATCTCCAGTAAAGGCGGGCCAAACGAATACCTGGCCATTGAAGCGGGGCCAGGCATTAGCAGCTTTAAATAAACACCGTGCACGAAAGGAGCAAAATCACAATGCATTCTTTGCCTGCAATGCGGTAACAATTTGCTCAACTGGACCCGCAAGTTAAGCCAGGGTGTTGTCAAGGGCAAAGTGTAGCCGCACCAAGATGTATCTGCGCGGACTTGTATTCTACCTGACCATCTGCGGCGTATTTTGTAAGTTAATTGCACCGACAAAATGTTAAGAAGATGTAGCGTGTTGTTACACTACAGAATAACCTGCAAAACGTGGTGTTTATGAATGATATTAGATGGTGGGAGAATCGCTGTCTGTAAGCCTTACAGTAAAACTTGAATATGTGGAAGCTTCACAATGAGAATGACCGATACTATGAATGCTTTCATTTATTCCCATCCTACGAAAATGCTCAGTAAATTAGTTATATTCATTGATTTTCAGACCATTGTGGTTCAGGTAAGGTTTTTGGCAACTGAGGAAAAGCACCCTCTCTTTTGCCATGATTATTTAGTCTCTAAAATCTGTGTTTACCGGTATGTTTACTCTAAAGGAAAATCTTCTTTTACTGAAAAGCGAAGCCCTTTTATTAAAGCTTCGAGGAAAATTCAGATCACGATAGCAAAACTACTTAATCTGAAGCCTTAAGATTTACAAGATACCTAAAAAGGCGTGGCATGAATAAGATTACAAAGCATTATCAAAACATGTCTTTTTGTTAAAAAATATTTGCCTCTTTTACAACAATGGTGAAAACCGTGAGCTAAAGGATTCAACGCAAGGCGTCTGCCGCTGATTACCTTATTTATGGACATAATGAGAGACTCTCTCATTATTATTATTATTATTATTATTATTATTATTATTATTATTATTATTATTATTGACTCAGTGATGAACAGACAGATGTAAGGAGATGAGATAGTTTAAGGGAAAATTAAAAAGAAAAATACGATTTAGCACTCGCTGTGAAATCGTTGAGACAGTGGAAAATATATGTAACTCATGCTTTATTTCAACGTTCAGTTCAGTAACAATTTGCCATTCACATCTCTTATGTCGGTACAGCAAATGGACAAGTCAACATATCAGCAAGTCAGCAAGGTACATAATCTAGGAAAGAAAACAATAAATAAATAAAATGAATAAATAAATAAAATAAATAAGGGAAACTATATAAATACTTATACATGTACATCTGAACATTTAAATTACATACATCAAATATATATAACTGTATAATACTAGATATTTTGAACATTACATTAAGTCGGCTTTATATAGCGAGACTGGAATCTATTCAATGAACACAAATGATATGAAATTTACCTAATAATGCAATTACCATAATATAGTTTTAATCAAAACGTTAAATACTGAATTACAGCAAGGCTTTACAGTTGACAATTATACTAATGCGTTCTCGTATTTTACATTTACTGTATTTCATACTAATGGCCACACCCTACCAGGTGCTCTAGCTAATATACCAATATTTTACCTTTATCATTTATACAGAAAACTAATAAATACAATGCTCAAATATATTTTGATAAGATAAAGACTTACATTATGATTTCGCCGTAGAACTGTAACAATACATCATACAACGTTGGAAATAACGGTAAAATGCAGGAGAGACCCTACTTGTGCAAAATCCTGTAGCGTTATGACCCGGTTACATTCAAAACAGGCGCGCTACTCACGCAAGTCATGAAAACTACTCACACCTTGTATATCTAAAACAAGGAATCTAGCATTTAAACCTTGTAAATCTAAAGCAAGGAATCTGGCACTTACACTCGCCTTTTTCTGTAAGTATAGACAATATACCAGTTTTAATGTATGTTCTTAGATACAGCACTACAAACTGCGCCAAACTGCGCCTTCACAAAAGACAGAAATTTAATGGGGGTTAAATTGGGTAAGGAAATAACCCCTCTTTCAGACATCCCAAAACGAGCTCTGGTCGTCTACAGGTACGTAAAACAGGTCTGATTACAACAATGTCGTTGACAACAATTAAGGTGAGTCAGTACAATGGACAAACCAAGAACTCTACTTGGTTGAATTGGCGTATCAACCACCATTGTCACAAAGCGCGTTGTTTTGTGAGCATTTACACGCGTATACATACGTTATCTCGGGATCAGATTGGCAGCTATATGATCCGTAAACTCATTGTTGTTGTCGCGCTGCTTCGAATTCCGTGACCGTACAGTGGTCGCAATCGTTTATTGTTCTTTTTTATCTCTGGATCTTATTTGAGACATGCGTGTGTAAAAGAGTGCAGAGATGTCACTTTTTCTGTTTTGTCACGTTTGTTCTAATATGGCGCTCGGGTGTGACCGTAATCTTGCTTAAAGACGTGATAGTTGCCTATATCTTCAATTTGCACCGGGTAGTTCCTGCACTGGATAGCCTTGTTTACTCCCATCCTGACTTGGAAATTGTTTAAAAAAAACTTTTCTAATTGGCACGAGAGAAAAACTGATTCTAAAACACAGCATCATCAGTTTCGTTACAGCCCAAGATGTGAAGATGTCATTCCATACTAGTACTGACAGTTGTGAACACCAAGAATGGAAGGTTATTTGCAATATACTTGTTCTTTTGTCAACCAATCCTGGGTCAAGTTAAATAAAACTAGACAGGTTCAGTTTAATAATTCATAGTGCTTCAGTACTGAGTACAGCGAACTTGATACACGGGATCTACCTGTGATAGGGGCTGAATCGCCATTTTCTTTCATGGGGGGGGGGGGGGGGGGGGGGGGGGGGGCGTCGCAAATCTTTATCTTTAGCCCAGAGTATCCGACTGTATTTGTGAAGGTTAATTGTTACTGTACTGTGAACATTATATTTTGTCTACAATCATGATAGAATATTTCACAATGTCTTTAACACCCAATCCTGCACATCAACTTTTACAAGTCCTCGATTTCCTAAATATAATAATCGTATTTTGTGTTCGTTATATTATTAGTATATACACGCCACACGCTGATACAATCAATTCGTATCACATAGGTACCCCACTACAAAAATCCGCTGCTGCTATCGATGGAGCCAATTCTGCTGAACCCAAACCCCCACCCAAGAAGACAGACACGGGAACAAACTCCCTCGAAAACACGAGAGCCACGCTTGAAACCAAAGTTCTTAAGAAGCTGCTGGGAGCTTTAGAGAAAAAGCTCAACAGTGAAAAAGCGACTGAGAATCAACCAGGTGTGGTTTCGAGGCGATTCACCAACTCAACCACGTGCTCCAGCGAGACTGACACGTTGACGGGAGACGCCGGGACAGTGTCACACCTGACATACGAACACAGCCAGGTCTGTAGGTGGAAAATTGAGGTTCCCGATGGCAAACAGGTAAGTAAATAAGGCACTGAGCGACTTTGTATGCGCAGCGTTTTAAGGGCCACTTTTTATTTACTGAAGAACTTAAGGCAAAGGTTTGTGGTTTGTTTCTTTCATGTTACATCAACAATCCCTTCTAATCTGTAGTTTTTTTCAATTATGTTAAGTAGTTGATAAACACAATCCATCCTTCATCTTTCGTTATAAAAATCCTAAAATTTCATCTGAATTGACAGATGTGTGTAAAAGTAAGTGAAATGTTTCTGTTTTTAAGTTGACTTTCAAATTGAAAAAATGTAATTAAAAAAGCATAATTCTAGTACTAATCTTAATAATAAAGAGAGAGAGAGAGAGAGAGAGAGAGAGAGAGAGAGAGAGAGAGAGAGAGAGAGAGAACAAATTCTCCAATATGTACTTTCCTTTTTCATTTAGAATCTCCCCATTTCTGTTGAAGGATTCCGCTGTATTCTTCAGTTCTCAAACACTATCGGCACTGAATTTTAGAAAGCTTTTTGAAGTGTTCATGAACTTTTTATATTTCTATACTTCAGGTGCTCCTCGCCTTTGACACGTTCTCTCTGGAACAGCACCGCGCGTGCAATTACGACAGTTTGTCAATATACGAAGGCGAGCCCCTGGAAGACCAGTCGAACATCATCGGCCGAAAGCTGTGCGGAACCCTTCCTGCCGACTTCAAGGCACGTTCTGAAGGGAACGTTATGTACCTAGTTTTCTCGTCGGACGAGTCCGTCCAAGATGAAGGCTTCAGAGCTCACTGGTCAGCTGCCGAACCAGTTGTAGGTGGGCCAACATTTGGTACATGGATGTCACAATTTAATGTTCGCAGACTGCCATCTTGTTTGTTTTGGAATTTTTTAAGCTCAATCGTTTAGTCAGCTTTAAGTCTTAACAGGGTATATACCCCTGGTGGTTATCAATATAGTGTGATTAAGTATAAAGCACAAGTATTAGCTGCTGAAGTAGCAGAAAATCACGGCTGAGTAATTTAATCGAAGTCTCATTCAATTGTGTTCACGCCAACAATTGGTGTCAAAGACCGAATTTTTTCTCTTGCACTTAATACCACTGTATACCTATTCTGTGACTTTTCATGCTGTGGACTCCATTTCATGTTTTGAAATATATCAGCTGAGTCTGCAAATCAGTGGCGAGTAAGAAATTCTTGGCTACAACACAGATGTAACGGTGTAGGCCTATACTCATTTTATTACAGATCCTTGTGGCGGGGGAGTAAACCTCACAGCTGAAAGCGGCGTTATCTTGGCACCAAGGAAACCTGGTGGTCAAAAATACCCTCGTAATGCCCGCTGTTCCTGGACGATCACTGCACCCCCTGGAAAGGTAATCACGGTGCCGTATTTTCTCACCTGCCTATAAGATTTAATCATATACGCACCTATTCAGTGATGCGTTCTTGAAAATTAAAGCATTAAAAGTAACATTGATTTATCGCTGGAAGCCACACCGATAGCAATGTGGGTCTCGTTAGAAACTATTAATTTATAGATTACAAAATCTAAAATACGTTATATAGCATTGGACGTCCATTAAGTTATCTGCTGTCTAGTATATGGTTTTGCACGAGTGAGTGTCTGATTCATATCGGAACACTTATTGAGTGATGTGAAAAAATATAAGTGTAATACTTACGAAGTATTTTTTGCATGGTTTGATAAATCAAAAGTTATTTTACCGGACGTAATTGTCAAAGTCTTAGAATGCAACAGCAACTTATTGGCGTCGGGATTTCTGTCTTAAATGTTTGCTTCGCTTGTTTCGGTTACAGTACATCTTCATGAAATCATCAGGCTTTGATATCGAACAAGAACCAAGCTGCCAATACGACAGTCTAAGCATCTACGAAAACGGTGACGCCGAACCTCTTACGGTGCTCTGCGGGAACAACACGTTCGTATACGCCTCGGAAGGACGCAAAGTGAAGCTGAAGTTCGCTTCGGATGATTCCGTCAATAAATTCGGATTCATCATCGAGTACGAGATGCGCGACGGTACAGGCAGAAGTAAGACAAATAATATACGCTGTTTGTAATGTCTTTTATGCAATGAAATTAATTATTTGCCTTTATTTATATTCATAATTCTGTCGATTGTTAAACTGATTCAAGCATGTTCTATCACATAATATTTGGTGCCATTATGTATCTATATAGTAATAGCAGATCAGCCGAAGTCTTCTGTTCACGTTTTTCTCCCAAAATACAACGATCTGTTGACAACTGAAAGGTGTTGGCACTTCCTTGGGGCAGTGGGAAGATAGTGGCCGTAGTTTGAATTTGATTATAACTGTTAAAGGTATATTTTGAAAGTATTTCTAGCCTTTGGCAATTTTCGGAAAGGTATCATACAATGTATATTGTCAATAACACAGCAGCAGGTAACCGGATTTGCTGGCACATTGGTAATGTCCTTGGCTGCTAAACTCAACGGGTGGGTTCGATTCCCACTCGGTCCCGTTTTTCTCTGTTCTTACTGTTATTATTTTGCTTTGATTCAGGGCAAGTGTGGAAATAAGACTTTCACACGGAATATAGTATATAAAGAGATTCTATAAATCGTGTATACTAATATCTTATCACTGTTCAATGATTGATATGACGGGTATACATGTAAAAATCAACTCCTGAAGCTTTTAGACCAGAGTTTTACATTAAAGCCAATTCAATGTGCTGTAGTCACATTATTATTTGGTTCTGTTTTTGTCTTTCATTAAAATATCAGGTTTAATTAAGGAAAGAAGCTTATATTTCTAGATATTACTAGATATTACTGAAAATCGAAAGTAAACTTCACCAAAATGAAAAAAGAAGAAAAAACATTCAAACTCCATTTCGTTCTGTTGCAGCTGATGCGGCCCGCGGATGTACCGTGGAAACAGTGCTGCAAGCTCCGGGTGTGCTTTCTACAGAAGGGTTTGCTCGGTCCAATGGAAAGTACCCGCCAAATCTTAACTGCCAGTGGCTACTTAGAGCGGCTACGGGTCAAGTAAGTGAGAGTGTTTGTGTAGGGTAAGTGTGTGTGTGTGTGTGTGTGCGTGCGTGCGTGCGTACGTGCGTGTATAATGGAAAACGTGCGACTGTACATTATGAAGGTAATCAGACTTTTAAACTGTAATTAATTGCGAGCAAATGTCATATCACACCTGAAACCTTACAGAAGAAGAAAAAGAAAATAAAATGTTATTGGTTTTTCTGTACGTGCAGCACATTGAAGCAACATTCGAAACGTTTGATGTAGAAGGCGGTACTAACTGTGAATACGACTACCTTGAAGCCTACGACGGGGAAACATCCGACAGTGACAGACACAGTCGTATGTGCGGCAACTCTATCCCCGAGGCCATAAGGTCGACTGGGAATCACATGCTGTTGAAGTTCCACTCAGACGGATCCATCAATCGCGCCGGATTCCGAATCCGTTATGAGATCGATGGTAATTAGGCCAAACGACCAAATAGTTCTGAAAAGACTTAGAGTAAACACTTGCGATCGGTCTTAAATTTAAGACAAGGGGAATTTTGCTTTCTCCAGTTCATGATAGATTAGTCGACCTAATGTTTAGAAATAAATGTTCTGTAACTTTTAAATTAGGTGTGCATTTATACAAGGTATGTCTGGACTGGCATGTACTCGAGCGTGTATAGCGTTATAATTAATTTGTACGCGATTTTAGGCGTTGTTAACGGCGGATGGAGCAACTGGGGCAATTGGAGCGGCTGCAGCGTCACCTGCGGCGGTGGAACGGGCACCATCAGCCGCCAGTGTAACAACCCGGCTCCCAGAAACGGGGGTGCACCTTGTGTTGGCCAGGCGTCCAGAACGGTGTTGTGTGGCACCAAGCTCTGCCCAGGTAGGTACATGTAGAATTGTGTGAAATGTTATATTTTAAAAGATACCGTCGCTTAGATGTGATTTGCTTATTAGATATATCAGCAAAGGAAAGGGAGGGACAGTGGGACAGGCACGCCCATCCATCCTCAAATGAAATGAATAGTACGTGTAGGTGCATACTTCTTTATTCAGACCGTTTGTGGTCGCATTTCCGAAACCTGCCTTGCGTCCAACCTGAAAACAAAAACGCTTCAACGTACATTTGATGGGATTAAGCAAAATGTGTGTGTGTGTGTGTGTGTGTGTGAGAGAGAGAGAGAGAGAGAGAGAGAGAGAGAAATAAGCAAATATTTCTGTTTTAGGCACCAGTGAACATCCGACATGCCCCCCTCAGGACAACCCTACTCAGCTAAGGGCCCCCATCACCATCAATCCCTGGCCGCGCGGGACGGACTACCCCAGCGGCTCGGACTGTTATTGGGAAGTAAGCGCTCCTCAGGGAGAGGTACGTGTCACAGCTCGTATATGTACAGTATGTGCCAGATTTCAATATCGCAGTATAGAACGATATTATTGCTTGTAAACATAATGAAAATATAAAAATGCGGAAACTGCTCCTTGTTTGGTAGCATTACTTTGCCATATATTAATACTGTATTTTGCGCATGTTATGCACATTAAATATATTCTTCTAGGGGCTGACGTTTTACTTTGGGTTTATAAACATAGAACCCGATGGTGCAAACTGTAATTATGACTACGTTGAAATCAGCGCGCCGAACACCACATACAAGCAAAAGTTCTGTCGACGTTACCATGACGACCACGATTCTGTCCCTGGCAACAGGCTAACCGTTAAATTCCACAGTGACGGATCAGTCGGCGGCAGAGGTTTTGTTCTCATTGTTTACCCCTCGTCGGGTAGGTGGAATGAATATAGATTATTGCCCTGATAAATCTATTAGTGTGTATGTATGTATGTATGTATGTACCGTGTATGTATGTATGTATGTATGTATGTATGTATGTATGTTTTGTAACAGCTAGCGAAGGCCTACAATAAAGGCGAATTGTTTGGTAACGCTTTGCAGGTCATAATGGCGAAGACTAAGAAAATAAATAATAATAATAATAATAATAATTATAATCAAGTCTATGTCATACTGAGATGCATGCGTAAATAACATACTTCGCTCAACTCACCAATGGGGATCTATATCAGGAAGGCATCACTTTACATGAAGCGTCTCCATGTTAACATTGAAATTCAAATGAGATCTTTTGTTACACAAAAAGAGAAAAGCTGTCGTCATTGGATTTAAACATGGGATACCAGTTCTCGTTTGGATCATAAATGTTTTTTTTTCTTTTTTTTTTCTTTTTTTTTCCAGTGGCCGCAGACTCGCACCAGTGCCCGGCCGACCAGTTCAAATGTATCGGCAGCAGCCGGTGCATTGACAAACAACGCACCTGCGACGGCAGTCCTCAGTGTGCTGATGAGAGTGACGAAGCCAATTTCTTATGCCACGGTAAGTGTAGTTGTACATTTGGGTCGGTGTGACCTGACTGTTGGTCTGGTGTTGATAGGAATGGGAGTATCGAGTCAGTATAAGTAGACCATGAGACGAATGTCAACTGTAAAATGTAACGAAAATGGACTACGGTCCCTAGCTGACTACCACTTCTTTCACAGCATGGTGGTAATTATGATCTCTTCACTTTAAAGATCTCAATAAGTGTTAAGTTTATGATGGATTTAATAATGAGTTCTGCAAAGGAACACGACCCGGATGTGATTGTTGTACGCACTTATTTGAATTTAATAGTAGACTTAGGCCTACTAATTTTGTATCGCTTTCTCTTTTTCTCAGCTGAACAGTGCATTTCTTTTTTTTTAATTACATCAATTTATTTGATTTAATTTAAGACTGTGGCGTTCCTACCAATGAGTATGCTAAGAGGATTGTAGGAGGTGAAGAAGTGTCTTTGCATAGTTGGCCGTGGATGGTGAGCCTGTTCAGCTACGAGGGGGGCTACCACGTGTGCGGCGGAAGTCTAATAGCGCCCGATTGGATCCTTACGGCTGCGCACTGCGTTGATGGCGATTTGTAGGTTACACGATATTTAAAGCATGGCGGATCTACGTTATCAAGACGCATAGTAATAGCGATGGGGATGATTTACTCACACACCTTCCATTTCAAATATATATTTTTTTTATTTTGAGGGTGGGGAAGCGTTCGCCTCTCTTACTCTTTCAAATTCGACTACATCATATGTTGACTCATAGCGCTCTGAGCGTAAACAGTACATTTTCAAACTGCTAGCACATGTACATTACCTTACCTGTGGAACACCACTCCTTGTGTCAAAATGTTTTCCAATGCATAACTTTTAATTATCTTTGCTGGAATATCATTTTAATCGTTTATTTTTTTTCGAAGCGAGTTTTATTTAGCAGTCGCCATAAAGATAATTCCTTTTTATATACATGTATGTAATTATGAACTATATCTTCTTAAAGGTCTACCCCCAGCTACTGGCGAGTAGTGGTCGGAGAACACGACACAGAGGAGGTGGAGGGCTCACCGCTAAATGTCCAAGTCAGAACCGTGAAGGAAATCTTCTCCCACGAGGGATACGATGGCGGTTCACTTGACAACGACATAGCCTTGATGAAGCTCGACAGGCCCGTGACCTACTCCCCTGAACGTAGCCCGGTCTGTCTGCCCGAGCCAGGCGACGCGGTGGTCGCGGGGACAACTTGTTACGTCACCGGTTGGGGAAAACTTGGAGGTAGGCCCCGCCAGAGGTCGTTGTACTCAGCTGAGAAATTGTACTGACGGTTGGATACCATATCGGATTAGTAATGAAAACGTTACAGGAGAATATGTACCTTGAAGGGTATTGAGAAGTTTTAAAACACCATCTATGTCAAATTCCAAGTGTACAATATGAAAGTGGTTAACATAATTTTCAATTATTCTATCAAGACGAGTAGCTTTCCAACTCAAAAAGTTTATACTACATGTAATGCAGTGCATGTGATTTCGTTGTTTAGTTTTAAATAATTTTTTAATAATTTTAAGAACAAGAAGGCTCTCCTAGCATCTTACAAGAAGTTCAAGTCCCCGTGGTCGCGCGTGCAGACTGCAATGCTGCTAATGCGTACGATGGAGAAATAACATCGAACATGATCTGCGCTGGTGTCCAGGGGGGAGGAAAAGACTCGTGCCAGGTAGGACACAAGAACAACCATTCGGAAGATATCGGCCGTTTTCGTTTAACATTCGGCTCAGTTCGGTTGATATAGTATATGTATGAAGGAAAAGCTTATTTCGTACGAAGGTCTTAGCGTTGTTCACGTCACAAGTATGATCTGGACATCACAAAATATGGAGATTGAAAATAAAGATGAACGCAACGTACTTGCCAGAGGGATTAAGTAATGGTCTTTTATTATATATACAAGTATGTCTTGAACTGTTAATGAACTGTAAATATTGCTTACCTCCATGACATATACCGGGTATTCCCACACGCACTCGTGAGAGCATGCATGCGTGCGTGCGACCGTGCATGTGTGTGTAAAAATCGGTATACAATCATGGCGTTGTCAATACATTTCATGGCTGTAGCACTTACAACGTGCACAAAACCATGCAGTTATAGGATCAACGTGAATGTATACCGAATGAAAGGCGACATATAAGAATCTAATTATTATTATTATTATATTATTTTTTTGCTATTTTTCTGCAGGGTGACAGTGGTGGACCGCTCGTGTGCAACGAAAACGGTAAATGGAAGCAGTTTGGGGTGGTCAGCTGGGGGAGAGGGTGTGCACGCGCGGGCTTGCCGGGAGTGTACGCTGACGTCACCAAGTACCTGACCTGGATCGCGCAAAAAATTAGGAGCTAGTTCCAGAAATTGACGACGATATAGCGGTTACAGTGCAGAACATCTCTTTCAACGAAATCTATATAATGAAGTTTGCCTCATTCACTTGTATTGGTACAAATGTACCGGTAGGCTACACTGTAATGTGATCACTGTTTTCTGATTACTGCATTTGCAAATTTTCTACCTTGAGATTTCTTCAAAAAGTGAATTTAGTCCTGTCAAATAATAGGTATATTGTACACTTGAAATGGGTTTCAAAGAAATGCAACGCCACTGCATGCATGAAAATTCGACGTTCCTTATATAATTTCCATGTTTACGTACGTCTGTCACTTTCCCCAGTTGGCAGTTCTTTTGCGTGACTTGTTCCGTGTGTTACTTTAAACTGAAACACCATGGATTGGAAACAGCCAACTCACTTTGATATTTCACGAAAATTACTTGTGGCTTTGCTTTATTTTAAGGCATGCGCGTGTATGGATCAGGATCTTGGTACCGTCTACCAGGGCTGCAGATTAAATATGTGCACTTAAAAATGTGCCATAATTTAGCAACAGTCATATCTGTGAATATCTGGTTAAAAATCAATCTGTGGCAGAGTTTTGGGTCTTGGCGTGAAATACATAATCAGTTCAAATTTTATCACCCGCACGAAAAACAATGACGACTAGAGCGACGAATCTTTGTACATGTACTTGATTCGCAAATTTGTTATCATTTATTGCCAAGGATAGTAAAAAATATTCTAAACGTGGAATATCCAAGTTATTTAATGGACATCAAATTCCCGCTCCCATTGCCTTTCCACAGCGGTACAAACAATCAATTTGTCATGAATACTTGACTATAGAATGACCATTACTTCTGTTTTTTTGTTCATTAAACGCTTTTAGCACGAACATCAAACGTGTTTTCTTTGAAGATTTTATTCCAACCAAAGGAAAATCAACATGATAATTCAAGAACTTACATCTTAAGGAGTGATGGCAGTGAACAGTCACAAAGAATGTAAAAGCCGATATCTTACACAAACTACGGAAGGAAAAGAATATGCAAAACATAAAAAAAGCGAAACTACAAAAATACCCTCACAATAAGCGGCGATAAGAAATATCTACAAAAAAAGTTCAGATTTAAATAGAAAAGAAACAGCCGTGCTGTTTCATTGGAGACCATTATTTGTTAAATCCATAATCCAACGTACAATATTCAAGATATCTTTCCGATTTTTATGTTCCATGAACAACCTGACTAATTGTTGTTTTATAATTTTCTGGTACCGGGTATATCTAAATATGTCTTATGGATCTTATTTGCATAAACATTCCTCACGTTCGTCCACCGCAGAAGAGTCGTCACTCATACATTATTTACAAGTATCATAAAAAACGTCACAAAATTGCCCAAAACTTAGGCAGACTGGACAAATGAAATGTCTGTTCATAACCGGGCATCTATAGCTGCAGTTTATATCAAGCGCACATGCTTCGAAATTCAACGTATTAAAACGCCGGGTTGGTGACTCCTTCCTTCTCGACTGGATTCTGTCTTCTCGGAAGCTTGGTGTACATGAAAACTATCACGGCCAGAGCAAAGAGCAACACCGCGGCAATGACAGAGGTGACCGCTATGAAGATTGTTTGGTTCTCACAATAACCGCCTGTCTGGTCATCTGAAACTGGATGAACGAATAAATGCTTTTAACACAACATACATGTAATTAAGAAACCGTCAATAGATAGATAGATAAGTGAAAAATATTTCAATTCGTCTGTTCGTAATTTATTTGATCAGTTAATTAGTTAATTATGCTTGTAGTTAGACTGTTTGTGCAAAATACATAGGGCGGTGAGAGCGAGTCAGGAAGAATGGATAAATACCCAGATAATACATAGGCCTACATAAGTTTGTCATTTCAATTTGAAACACACGTATTTTGTACCTGAAACGGCGCCCTGCGCTGAGCGTCCTGCGCCAAGTGAAATGAAAACGGACGTGGAGACGACAGTGGAGTTACTCGAAGTCTCCTCCACATCCCTTCGCCTTCTCCTTGCATTGTTGGTGGCACACTGGTCCTGAATAAGGGTGCAGAAGACGAGTATTTATATTATGCTTCTACTGTTAGGTGGCCGATTAGAGGTTGGCCAAGGTACAAAAATCGTCTTAAAACAATTACGCCGACGATCAAAGGAAAATATTCTTGTTTATGCTTGCTGATAATCATAAGGCAATCACAGAATTATTTTAACTAATATGTTCATTTGAACACTGAAAACATCTGAAGGAAATTAGGCCTACTTACTACTGGTGACGTGCCCTGGGTAAAAATTTACTTTGCAGTACCATTTAACCATGGCAAACATACTAATACATACATTACATACATACATGTACTTAGAGTTCTCAGCTTAGCGATGGTGTAAGAAGTAAAATAACACGTGCCCTGAAACACGTACCCTTTAAACACACAAACACATAAACACACGTAAATACAACATTTAGACAAAACCCCAAATAAGCTCCTTTTCCAACTTACCCCTTCACACTTATTATCGCCGGCTGTCCCGCAGAAAACGCATCGACACGTGATAAACATTGAATTGGTACTTTCATGGCCGGCTATAAGGAATGGCGGGAATGGGGCCGATATGGACTCCTGCGTGGTAGCACCCGCAGAAGGTGCTGCGCCCGTAAAGCCTTGACTGGTAGCCAGTACTCCGGTGCTACTGTCTCCGCAGCTGTAAGGATATTGCCAGGATATTGAACAGCAAAGGAGTATCGATAATGATAACAACAAAATATAACAAAATATAACAGTTTTTGGTTATTAATTTGTTTGCTAAGTTTTCGTCATCTTGCAAACCTCATCGAGATTATATAGAATGCACTACAAAATATATGTAATAATGAAAATTAATAATAATTATTAATATTTTGCATATAGCGATGAAAATACAAAGTCACCATATGGGCACTACAATGTATCAACACATTCTTGGGACTATCTATTCTTTTGAAAATTCCAATAAAAGGAAAATGAAAGTACATTTACATGAGTAGGCTAATGATATGTGTAAAAATACTCACTAGTCGGTGATGAGTTTAACACTCGCATCCGAGGACGAAGTGGGTTTAACTGTACAATCGCTGACCCGCACGGCTCTTGCTGAATAAGGAAAAAAGATCATATTTTGATAATAAATTTAGATATACTTAGTCCACGTGAATCGTCAAAACAGCGAGAATATCTGAAAAAAAAATTTAATCGATAAGCGTAAATGAATGGCTACGACTTACAACAGACTTCGTTTTTAAATTTATTACTGCTGCGTAATTTATCCGATTTTTTTCATTGCAATACAGTACAGTATGTGTTCTCATTCGATACATGCGTGGCAATAATTCTGGTTTCATTAAAACAATTTTAAAACGAACATCCAACTTTCCCTGCACTTTCATTATACTGTACAATAAAGGAAACAGAATACCCGAAATACATATTGATGTCAGTTACAACTGATGACATATTCCCATTTCTGCTCGTTTTTGCGACCATTTAAATGGGGAGCAAGCTAACTGCTGAATCAATTTTGCGTTCGTTTATAGGGAGAACATACCTACTGGTGCACTTTGCATTGTAAGTGCGACGCGAAGGCGAATTTGTTGCGCCATCGTAACAGCGCCAGATATTGCCGAACCGTCCGCCAGTTCGACTGTTATAGCAACATTCTCATTTGATTGGGCCTCAGATGGAAGAATGGGGGATGACCTACAATATAAACACGACAAGGAAGCAGAACTACCCAAATACTGTACAGTACCCAGTTTAAAAAAATACAAACCATTTCAGGAGATAATTAGACAAAAGACGTTCTAAAAGTCGCTTATGAAAATAATTTTGCGTGTTTTTTAAATATTTTGAAAACATGTTTTAAAACCCCATTTGCTACATATCGGACATATGAAATATGGCAGTCGGTGAAAGAACGTATGACTTGCTGTATATAGTGAGAATCATACAACACAGTAGTCACTAACTTTCATAATTTAACTTCAAACTAAGCTAAATATCTGCAAAAGCAGGCCTACCCAACTACCAGACTCGGCACATAAGGATCCTGAATTAACCGGTATATCGGACCACACTGTATACCCGTTTTCAAGGTGTGTGTCAGATCGCGTTTCGGAGTATCATACCCCAGAACAAATTTTGTAGGACGACCGCGGGCTCATCCTCCGAAATGCGATCTGATACACACCTTGAAAACGGGTAGTGCGGTCCGATATACCGGTTAATTCAGGATCCATATGTGCCGAGTCTGGTAGTTGGGTAGGCCTGAAAAGTGAAAAGATAAACTCCCGTCAGTTGCGTCTGAATAGGTTCTTTAGCTAGTACAGGTTGATAGCATTCAATATGGCGGCAAGGACGAGAAGGCGGTGGCCTACTTACGTGTCAGTTATAGCGGTGACGGTGGCGTCAACGTCCCTTGCAGCCCCTTCACAGCGGATTTGTAAATTAGAATAGGAATCCCCATTCTGGACTATGGTTTGTGCTTTCTTGATCCACAAAGTCCCAGTAAAGACACTAGTGTTGTTCTGCAAAGTTAAATGACCTTTGATAAAGACACATGCATACCACTGGATATGTCAGTTGAGTTTAAATTTTGCCTCCGCTATAAATGAAAGTTGTTTTCATAGTAATAGTATGACTGTGGACGAAATATCTCAGAATGCTCTTCATAGATCACAGATTTCGATGAAGATTTCCGGATGAACAGATCAAGAAATTGTAATTGAACAATAGATGAATAATAGATGAATGATAGATAAAGACACAGCTAAACAAATTACTTGGCAAACTTACGTCGAACACCATGCCACATTTGGCGGGGTCCGTGGTGCTGAGTGTTATCGTAAACGTGACATCAGTCGTGGCGCCGGCTGTAAGTGTTTGGATACATTCAGTGTCAGTTTCCAATGAACTAGCGAAATATGCCGTCGTATCTTGATCACTGCTCGTCCTGTCTCCTATCGTTAAGGTTAATACATTGGCGTCGGTGCACGAGTACGTCACTAGGAATAAAAGGAAGAAAAACACGTTCACTTCATGTTAATATATATACTGTTAGGTCTATGAACAACAGACGTGTAGATCTTTATGACACTGTTTGCATTTTGTACTGGTATACAACAAACATCATTCCTCGTCGTTTATTTAAACTATCAGGGTCCATATCATCAAGTGCCTAAGCGCTTAAGTGTTAATTATCCAAAACAGTCGAAGCATCCCTGTATAGATATGATACCATGCAGCTCTTACCCTTGTCCCCATTTTCTACTCCAAACATAACTTGCTCAGCACTAGCTAGAAGACATAAATTGTAACAGTAGCTATTGTGATAATAACATGATATTAACATTCTACTTGTCCTGTGTGAATAAGGAGTTCTTACCTGTTTTTGCAGAAACGACAGTGATCTGAAAGAAGGCAGTTCAGCGCATGTAATAAACATTAGAATACAAAGTTATAAACATTGGAATCAAAGTCATAGATAATCACACTGAACCTCTGCAACACAGACGACTTGGGGAGCTTCTTTTCTTCCCATCCCCTCCATTTAAAAAAGGGAAAAGACACATGAGCGAATTAAGCCTTATGCAGTCAATATTACAATTCGTTCCTCAGCTTTTAAACCGTTCACATTGCCTCAGATGGTGCTGTGGGGTACAATGTTATATTGAATTGATAGCCTGGTTCACCCTGTAGTACTGATTATCTGTACCCGCTATAGGATGTGATGCTTACTTTGTGATGTAGTAGTACACAAACATGTGCATAGTTTTTATTCATTAACCAGTATCATTATAACTATGCATATACTTCTTCAAAACATGCCGGGATACTTTTCTCAAGTAAAGTAAATACGGATTCTGTTATTTGAATTAATATTAATACAATGCCACAAGAAGTGAAACATTCAATGGAATAAAACATATATATATGTATTTAGACAACCTATGTATGCATCGTAAAAATACCTTATAGCAAACGGTTCATTGCACAAAATCAGGGTAATCATATATACGCTTACAATCAATCCATTCCGAATATTTTTCATAAGGGAAAAACGTTTCAAGTAAAACCTACCTGGGACATCAAAAAGGCAACTACCGCCACGAAAACCCTCATCCTGAAATAAGGAAACTTTTAAAGTTAACCAAGGCTAATCTTAATGTTCATTATACTACATTGTAGTAGCATGCATTTACTTACAGGTATTGTGTTCTTGTTATAACTTGTGAAATCTCTTGAACCACCAGACAACCCTTCCAACCCATCTTAATAGAGGGAAATTAATGAGTTATTTTAGTTAAAGACAACTCTAAAGATGAAATGTTATAACTACACTAAAGAGAATATTGAGTATTTACAGTATTTCATGTGCATGCATAGTTTCTGTTTAATTCTCCGTAATACGTGCATCCATTGATTAATAAAACCTTGCAATATTACAGTAATATTGCCAATAACGAAGGCTAAAAGTGATAAACAAACTCAAGTCATTTGGTTGAAGACTGCCTGCCAGCAGTTCAATGGAACACGTTGTCAGTGCTGTATATATGAGACAGTTTGTGAACAGGTGGTGTTTAACTAAACATGAAGCGCCGACGTGCAAGATGAGCGTTGTTTCATTCTGCGGGCACATGCGATTGATATGAAACTGAAGTAGCTTGCATCATTTCAAATTCAAGGTCATTTATCGGGTGAAAATGTGTAACCCATTTATCTTTCTTAAGGAATTGATGCCACCTCTTTTTTATTTTTCTACCCTTAAAGGAGCATTTTGCTATTAAATCAGAATAAATGAAATTGTAAATAACAAGCTTATGTCTATGGGAATAGGCAAAAAGACCGAAGAATAATGCACTGTTATATTTTCTAATGATCTTTGCCATAAAGTTTAATTGTGTTATTTCTCAACATCCCAAATAATTTATTTTGTTAATCATAAAAGAAATCATAAATGTTCAACATGAAAATGACCCTGCTTGAATGGACCAGGGCGCCGCTGCTGTATACCGGTGAATGCAGGCCCGCCTGGAACCTAGGTACTACGGAATAAAGTAGTCCTACTTGGACCTTTATTCCTAACTTCAAGAGAGCGCATGGCCAAAAACTCCCGATATTTACAGCTTATCTTTTTGAAGTAATGTGCTCAGTCCACGCAAATGATTTTCTCTGCAGCCTACGGGTATACTTATATTGTGGTAGCGTGTTTAGAAATTTGTGATAAAAGTTTATTCCCATTCATTTAATTTTTCAAAATTGAATTCCAATGGTGCAAGTATTCCAACTAAATGAGTTAATTTGACAAAGACATATTGAAATAAACACGCAAATGAAACCGCTCTTTGGTTGTAGAAGGGTGCACGGTTTGTCACGTACATGTAATAACAATGTATTGGAATGAAAATAAATCCAATCTTACCTTTGATTATCCCTAAACTGACAGGCACTGGTATGAAATAGTTTTTGAAATGCTTCAAAGGCACAAAGAGCTTTAATTGACCTGTGTTTTTGTCGATCAATGGTATGGCCACTTATATAGGTACAATCCTGAATGAGTGTAACACGAGTCCGGAATGTCCAAATGAAGATTGTTCTGCGACGTTGTTTCTGAAACTCAACTGATAACAAACACTTAAGGGTCCTCCAATATGACCAAGCATTCAGCGAAATAGCTCTGACTAAACCTGGGCGTTGTCTGTTCTGAATCTATCTGTTCAAATTCAACCCACGCTGCTGTCTTACTTTAAGGTCACTGAAAAAAGTTCGTAACCAAATGAAAACGCGACGGCTTGCAAAAGAAACACGATTTCGATTCCGAAAAATATGCAGTGTTTTGACCGGTTGCTTTTTTTCTACCTAAATCACTTCCAATCAATCTTATGGAAAAGATAAAGATGACTTACAACGGAAATTTGTCCTGCATTTCGTTTGAACTCTGGTAAAATATTTTCGCATTACAGTGTCTTGTAACGTTAGCGAAAGCATATTCTGAATCACACTGCCCGCATGATAGGAAAGACTGGTTATACAAAATCCATATTCAAGACCTTCTTTCGTATGTTGTCGGCTGCAGTGAGCATATATATGAAACGGAACTTCATATTTACAAATATACGCAGTCCTTGGCCAATGTTAAATGAACCCCATTCGAGACAGGTTCTTGAAAACGATTCAGGGCGTTTCTCTTTTCAGAGCTTTTCAGTTTAAAAATTAATGTTCATCAAATAACGGTTTAAGTCCCAGTTTTAAATATTCATCTTAACATATGTGATGTATTCTGTGTTTTAATGAGAAATAAACCAAAGCCACGCCTTTGTTTGACAAAGAGGTATATGACATATGCAATTTTATTTTTGAAAAAGATCAGTACAGGCTAGCTGCATTTAAACATAATTTTTATTTTGAATTGTATTCAAGTTTATTGTATATTCTTTGGGATGTCCACCCTTTGTTGGTTACTTGTGCCCGCCCCCCCCCCCCCCCCTTCTCTCTCTCTCTCTCTCTCTCTCTCTCTCTCTCTCTCTCTCTCTCTGGGACCATTAGGGCCATTCAGAATCGAAGATCTGTGTATCAACTGGACCAAGACTCAAATATGACGGACCCTACATGAAAGGAAGACCCTTTGATCCTGTAAAAGTCTCTCCGCCTCTCACACGCCTATGTAGTGGGTAGCCATATTTCACCCTCGGACTAGTTAGTCCGCTATTTTGAATGGTGCCTCTCTCTCGATAATTTGTGTGTGTGTGTGTGTGTGTGTGTGTTAAGACAACAGTATGGAATCTAGTATTAAGTTGAAGATTACTATGTCATGTGAGAATTTTTGGTTTCTCTGGTCCAGATCAGTGTCAGTTAATTTCTGTTATTATTGTTTTGTTTTTGGTTATTTTACTTGTGCAGATTTCTGTCTACTTTCCACTTTTTGCTTTTTAATTTCTGAACGATAGAAAATTGCACATCAAATGATCACTGTATGTGTCCTTGGACGTTAATACAGAAGGAAGAAACCGCCTTGATTACAAACATACTTATTATAGCTAATACATGTATATTTCATTGGTCGTGTTAGTAAATGATGCGTCATGAGGAAATTAAAGTAATGATTTAAGGGAATGATTGCATTGATTTAACAGACAGGGCAGCAGTCAGGGAACGCCGTTTAAACATCGCATTCAAGTAAAGTTGGAAGTTTATAATAAAATTTCATGTTGGATTTGGCGAGGTTTACTTAGCAAGAAAACAGCTTTTCCGATGTCATTTATTCTCCAGAATCATCGCCCTAAACAAATACATGTTATGCATTTTTTATGAAAAATACGGGTAATATTCCTTTATTGTCGTAGAAGTGCTTTCCGGATATTAAATACAGGCAAACAATTGCGCGTTGTACCTAAAAAACGAAGAAAGTTAAAGCAATTTCTCGATTTTACCACCCTGTCCTAGGACAAAATATACAGTTGTAATAAACAGCTGCGTGTATAGTATACTGTGTCCTAGCCCTGTCCAAACCCGTTGTTTTGCATACTTTGGGGTTTAAGTAAAAAGCATTGACATGTCCGTTTGTAAAATCATTATTGCTATATAAATGGTTAGCGCGCATTAAGTGCCTTCACCAAATCGAGAGATTTCAGTACGTCAATGCATAATCTAATATTCATGTATTCATGTAAACACGGTGGCTTCAGGTGTATTGTTCTTGCGCAAAACATTAGTACCACACGTCTGTTCGTGCATAATATATTATGCTGTTAATCATCCACCATTTACTAACGTGATATGGAATTGTACCTTTATTAAGCCAGTCTGAGGAAAACATATAGGCAATTTCCTCATTCATACACAGGCCAAGAAGATTGGAACAATATTTCACCCTTTTTGCTCGTGAATCCGTGTGAGGTGAGGAGTCTGACTTTTTAGTGATTATTATTTAAGAATGAAACTCTAATGTGACAGATAGGTTTTCTTGGAAAACAATACAAAAGTGCAACGCAAAATATTGTGAATCCACGCTATTGTGCAATAGCCTGTAATTCGCCACGGGAAAAAATTCAAATAAATTCTGATAACTTAATTTGTTGCCACACCACAATATGTACTCCACACCATTCAAATGCAATCCACATATAAAAGAATATACATTGAATTTTGAAATAATTTTATTATTCAAAATTTGCTTACGTACCACAACGAATCTCGGTGAAAATAAAACATTTATTCTGTAACCGATGCAGTATTATAAAAATATAGACACACAATGTTGATTCAAACTTCATCCAACCCCACATATAGCGAATATAAATAACGCATCTTGATAATCTAAATATTAAATTAAATATCTAGATAATCAAACTGCAAAACGAGTTGCCACAGTATTTAGGCGTGTACATAATTATCAATTAAAAACCTGTCTCTGTCAATCTTTGACAAATAAAAATCCATTACACTTATGAAGACTATAAAATTTGTAAAATTTCAATAGTCTTTATTGATTGGATATCAGACACTTTATATTTAACATTGTATTTACTTTCCCAATTTCATAAGATCTACATTTTTCTATTTGATGCACACGTAAGTACTGACAAGAAATATTTTACACAAAATCTATGTTGACAATAATATTAAGACTGTGCGTTTACCGGCCATTGGATACCCCATAACAATGACACGTCATCCACCCATTTCCAATTCTATTCATGTTGGAATTAGTCAAGCAAAAACTAAGAAAAGCCCGTATGACACCCAGGCAGAACCCATGGCGACCAACCCAAGAATAATGAACCCAAGCCAAAACAGACTCGCGTTCGGCACGCTGGTTAGTAACACGGACCAATTTAAAGGTGGGAACTGGGGGTACGGCAAAGGGGTACTGGTTTTAGGGGGGCTCTCAAAGAGCACACAAAATTAAAGAATGGCCCGATACAATAATTTTGTAACAGACTACTAAAGGACCCTGTGGCCAGAGAGTACTGCCGGAGTTACGTCAGGCTAAGCGTCATCAACCAAAACAATTATGCCTATTGGTCACAGTTCTACTGTTAATGTCGCTTGCTCCCAAATGTAGTTTTAATCGCCGTTAAACCTGTGCAAATACTATAGACCATTTAAAGCACAATATATGAAATTAACAAGACGGTACACAATGTCCATTGAATCCACGCCCTAGTAATCTGTGACATGTAGCAACTGCAGTGCGAGTGTTGCGATCATCGGGGCATATGGTACGTTTTATACTAGAGCAACGCAAATTCAACAAAATGCGTAAATAGCCGGTGAATGTGGACTTTTGGTAGACTGTGAATTGCGCATGCGTGCTAGCTGTCACGGACTACCAGGTCAATGCCAAAGGCTTCGTGTTTCCTTCCTTCTTTATGTATGGTGTGACTCAGAGCGTGGCGTATATTAGAAGACACGTTGTCCGTGGCGCGTCCAATTGGCAAGCAAGTACGCATGCGCAATCTGCCCACCTAGTCGACACCATCCGTCTGAAATTAAAACCACACCTTTTACTGTAGTTGCTAAATAGGCACTTTTGTTAGAGAAGTCTGAGAACACCCAACTAAATCGTGAAGAACCTTAAGTGTGGATATTAAATAGTTGACAAAAACGAATCTAACTTCAGATTTTGATACCTCAAAATTATTTACTGCGTTCCAATGGTACTATTTTCTTTTGGAAAAATCATGTCTACGGTCGCAGAGTGGAATGTCCTAATTTACAATTCACATAACATTATACACTTTCTTGGCCAGGTTGCCACAATCCAATACCTCGTCACACAAGTACTAGGCCTGTCCAGCCAGGAAAACGTGTTAGTAGTATGAGTTTAAACGAAACTTGTTGGATTCAGGAAATACATTCCCTTGGCAGATATCATAAAATGTACTGAATACCTTATTACAGCAATCAGGTGCGCCACACATAACTTAATCAGCGTTTTTTTTTTTGTTTTTTTTTTTCAGAAACATTAGGTGCATTACAAAATCTCAAATCGCTGAATTTTGACATAGCAGTTGACTAAATTGTTTGTACTCAGCACCAAAGATACGTCATATTAAGATCAATACATTTCTATGCCAGAGTCATTACAGTGCAGTGTAAAACATAATTCTGAAAATCGGGGGACTTCAGTAAATAGTATATTTAAGTTCTTATTCATTTTCCATATTTTTACTCCAGGTCATTGGGGAATTATTAAGCCATACAGATGTTTCTCCATAAACATGGCAGAAATTGTTAAACAATACGAAATGCGAAAATAAATAATAAACGACGCGCAGACAATAGTTTTTGTTGCCAGAATCATTTGGTGAGATGTTTTGTGGTTCTCCGTTAGTGAATCCGACCTCTTATGTTACTTTGGCTTTCTAAAAATCAACAAGAGATACGCTATTTTATGATGCGAGAACAAATTTTGAGTTAACATAATATGTAAGTTGAAACTAAAACAGACAAAGAACAATTAATAAAAAAAAGAATAACGCATAAAACAGAAAGAGCTACAATGGTATGACAAGAAAGGATCGCAAATTGACAAAATACAAGCCATGGATAAACAAGAGGATGTGTCACTTCAAAGAGCTATTTGCATTTCGGGTATTGGGCAGAAGGCAGACATTATTAAACAAATTCTGTTAAGCTCTCTGCACTAGCCTATGGCTTTAAATAAGGTTATTCTTTTTACATCATGCAATATACATCAATGTATTTTTACCTCTTTCAGTGCCTCATCCATTAGCTTCATTTCCTCGTAATGATCTCGTGCCATCCGAAGCTTCTCGACCATTATAGTATCCACTATAGGGAAAAGCTGAAACAAATAACAATGCTGATTATTTTCAACATTGTTGTCCAATTATGTAGGTCACTCTTCTTAAGAATAAGGCAGCGGTATGGCTTGTCTCTGCAGTTTTGGCACTTAAAAGCGACACACACACACACGCACGCACACACACGCAAACGCTCGTACATACAAATAAGCACATATACCCCAGCAAAGAGACACATTCTGTTTAAATGCGATAAAATCCAAGACAAGAAAACTTATTTATTAATCCATATGCAAACCTTAACGGCGCCGTTTGATAAACATCAGATACACGGCCTGAGAAACAGATCAACCCAATTACAGACAGCGTTCGTTACCTTGGCAACTGTCTCAAACATAGGAATAAGCACGAACTTAATGAAGCCAATCTGGGCGGTCGGTTTTGTCACCTTCTCCCTATCCATAAACGGGGCCACTGGCAATCCCTCCAATTTTTCCCGGTCAGACTAGACATAAATCAAGATTGTTATGATAATTACAAATAAAACACTACGTTACCGATGACAGTGACTAAAAAATCACCCAAAGAGAGCAGACCTCTGCCAAGACAACTATTGGTCTAATATTTAATATTAATTAATTAATTCATCACTAAAATCTTATGACTTTTAAGTGAACCAATCTGTGATTTATCGACTGGTATACCTGATTAAAGTACTCTTCAAGCAGGCAATCTACCCATGGTTCGGAAACTTCTGCTGGGCGGACTTCATTTGATATGTCGCAGCATTTAACCAGCACCATCTTTAACTGCAACCAAGACGATTGCGTTAGTTGGGACGGGCCAATTGTGTTGACAACTTGGTTTCAAAAGACCAATATTAAATTGCAACTTACAAGTACTTGACGAACAGAAATGGCTTGAGGAACCGAAAGTTATTCTTACATATATCTGTACTATTTTGTCATTTCATATATAGGCCCTAATATTACGCGTGCTTGCGCTCGTGTGTGTGTGTGTGTGTGTGTGTGTGTTTGTGTGTGTGTTACTGAGAAGGCCAGGATAATGAAGACCATATGACGTGACATACCAAGTCTAAATGTTCCTTATTGTTATAGTCAAAGTCAGTGAGTGTCCTCTTGAACTTATCCATGACTTCTCCGTGTCTTGCCATATCTGTGCCAAGAATCAGCATTGTGATGTTCTAAAATGTATAACAAGATGCCGACTACATTGTATGCTGCCGTGCTAATGGCATTTGTTTTTCTTGTTTATAATTAATTTTCCGTTCATTTATGTTCATAGATGACGTATTATAATGAGATCTAATGAGATTGAGTCTCAGAAAACAAAATACACGATTACTTTTTCATGGGATTTAATATCAAAACAGGATTCCAATAAAATTTGAGGTATGCTCGTTTGATTTTGGGTTAAACCAGGAATGTAATGATTTCGTGCACACCACCTCTTGTGCAAATATGAGTAAGTAAACCTGAAAAGATTATAATCTCCAGACTCATTTACCTTATAGAGTTAAATTTAGTTAAACATAGAAGCCCGTTTTTTAGTGAAATAATAAAGAACTATTCCCTAATTAATTATTTAATATTATCATAACGTACCGCTCTTATCCTTTTGAAAGTGTCTTTGTCCACATTACCAAATATGTTGCACTCTGGATTGTTTAGAATCTGGAACGCCACGGCGCAGTGGTGGTTTTCTAGTGGGGATATGTCGTTGTAGAGTATCGCCAAGTCTGTTCTTGCATTGATCTGGTAGCTATTTTAAATGAAATAAAGTATTGGTTTTTTGAAACATTAATACAGGCAAAAAACGGAATTGCTGATTGTGATATGCTGACTATCTATAATTTTTTCAGGTAATTCATCCCTGTTGTGTGGTCAATAAAATTCATACATGAAAATACACTGGTACGGAAGAGTTAAGTTTTACTTGATGTTTGTATATTCCATAAAGCACAATCAACCAGAAGAAAAACGCACAACCATATAGCAGACCAAAGGTTACGACCAATAATAAGACGACCGTTTCACAAAATTATTTCTTCAACTTGCACCGCAACATGTATTATGCTGGAACATTTGTGATTGGATTCCCTTTTCTATTGTCAATACTGCTAAACGAATGTCTACCCAAGTAGATTTTATGAACGTTAAGAAACTTGTGATAAATGTACAATGCTTCACGAGCTTGGACTAGCCACTCTCAAAGTATATTTATATCGCAGACAAATGCAGGCCTGTAGCCAGGGGGGTTCGTGGGGTTCGAAAGAACCGCCTCTTTTGCTGGGAAAAGGTCCATTCTGGGTAAAATTTGATCTAGGTACATGAAGTTTTTATGGAAAAAGATCCACTTTTTCAGAAAAGAACCCCCCTTTTTAAATTGCTGGCTACAGGCCTGAAATGTATATTTGCATACGTGTTATTGTAGCCCGGGTGGTCTAAATCATGGCATATGCAGGCCGTTATCAGGATACCCAAGTCTTCCTTGGTCAGGGTTTCCCATAGTTCACATATGTGAATCATCCCATACATCATCTGAGTGACACAGAAGCAGTGACGGAAATTGTGGAATGGATTATTCCTGTAGTTTTCCTGGATACACAGCTGGAAGGTAAGTGCAAGCTTAATAACATCGATGTTATGAAGAGCTCTAACAATCAACAAGAAGTATGAATATCGATTCCATTCACTTTAGAATAAATTGATGAATGCCAGTGAAAGGTCAGTTGACAATGTGCAACAGAACAATGCTAATGAACTGAACAATGCATCAAATATATTATCTTTCCATATTTTCATCATGAAGATTGGAGATCGCGTTTGCCAAGCGCTTGGTACGAAGTAAAACCAATATGCTAGCACAGCTGTTTTAAACGTAAATTTTGGATGAGCCGTGTTCGATTTGTATATCAATGTCGCACATTTTCATTGGCACATTGCATAAGCTTCAGATATGAAATCAGATTTAAAAGCAACAGGTTATAAAGACGATAGCTTCCAAAGCTTCGTTCGAATTTGTAAATAGGGTCTGGTTTTGGCACAATGCTCCACGTGTAACTCGCACGTGTAACTCAGACGTGTAAAACACATGGGCCAGATGTAAAGGTAGTCTCTGGAACTACACCCCCAAAGCACACAACCACCAGCACAAAAAAATAAAAAAATAAAAAAATAAAAATAAAAAAACGCAAGCAAACTAAAATGAGGGGAGTAGGGGGATGCCAATGGGTCTCTCTGGATCACTGTGGAAGCCTTATCTTGGTTTGGGCGTGGTCTCTACATAAATCTTTATTGAGCTAACCTTTGTCCGTCCTAGTCGAATAGGTGGCGTGGAGTATTGCTGGGGAGCGTTTGGGATCCAAGACCATTGAAATATAGCCTATTTTAACGCGACAAAACTATTTCAAAGAAAAGAATATATATTGTCTTCAAAAGTAACGCAAGTTCCCTGGCTAAGAACTAAATTACCAAGTTTATGAGGTCACAGGGGCACATCTTATCTTGTCAGGAGCACTGAAACAGCTCTGGACATCCTAGTCAACTAAGCCAGGGATCTTTTTTTTTTTTTTTTTTTTTTTTTTTTTTTTTTTTTTTTGAAACTGGGGCCAGATACCTACCAGCCATCTCTTAAGGTTCACTGGGTTTATATTGAACTCATGAACAATATCCAACTCGTGGTACATATGCTCCAATAAACTCAACATCTGAAAATACAAAACGCAAGATGTTTACCAAAGAAGCCGTGGACATGTGACACTCGATAGCTATGAATTCAACATTTAAAATTAATATAAGCATGCAATTTATAAACGCCACAATTGCAAAGTACAATGCAAACAATGTTGGGATGTTTGTTAATGGATGTGTAGCTCAATAAATCAACATTTAAAAGAAAATTCAATTCACGAGCATTTGCAAGAACATCTTTAGTCATCTTTTGACTAACAAAGTACACATATCCAGGTCTCTTATTTTTTAAACAAACTCTGACTCATTTTGTAACATGATAGTGAACTGCAGCTCCTTTTACCTAATTACCGATTTCCGACTAACACATTAGCGTTTATAATAAGAACATGGCGCGGTACAACTTTCAACTGAGATCATTTCTGATAAAAACAAGTAACATCCGTTGGTTTATTTATAATCTGCTAGGATATATCCAGACAAATGTTAGTTTGATATCGTCAATCTATTGATATGTAAGACGTTTTGGTTAAATAGGATCACGACGTAAAATATGTAAATTATTAAATATATCATTGAAATATCACACACAGCAACTGTAAATGCCATGAGCTTCCGCTTTGAGATACATGTTCACGGCATTAAACGTTCACCATTGTGAATGCAAAATGAAAAGTATTCACAGTACAGATAATTAAATGACAATAAGAAATCATGAACATCCCTCCCGACGTTTGACTATACCTCGTTTGGTTCCCAGTGCCAAATGTCAAACGTAGGCTGTTTAAGGTAAGCCACTGTCTCCTCTGATAGAGTGTACTGGAATAGAAATTTAACAAAAAATGGTAAGCTTATACATACCATAACCAAAGCACTCGTACGATAATATTACATAATTATATATATTATATTTACGAAGGAAGTGAAAAAAATCTCATTTTTTTTCTTAAAAATAGAAACATTGATATTTTACCGATAGTTCAGGTTACATTAAGCATTAAATATGAATGACTTGCTCGATGTTCTGGTGTAGTACTGTACTGACAACTATACCTATAGGTAAACACATACATTGTATAAAAACATGCTAGGCTGAAAAAAGGGTTTTTCGGATTAGGATATTTAACTGCAAATATTCACTATTCCCAGGCACCGTTTATTGCCTTCCAATTAGGAAGCTTGCTCAGGAAAATATCATATAACTCTTGTCGAATCTGTTTTTCAATATCGTTTCCCGCGTTCATCCAGGGAATGGAATATGTATATTGTACGTTCATTATTGAGCTCCATTTTAAAGGTTATTTTAATTATCTTATATATCTTATAACGTGGTTATATTTATTTTTCAGGCATGCCCCATTCAATCGAGCTCAAACAGGAAATTTTCTAAAGAAAAGCAGATTATGTTCGTTCGAAAGTACTAGCTGCGATAAAACTTTCTTTATTTAAAAGATACAATGGGTTATTTCATACCGAATAATAACTGAATATCTGAGACAACAGATAACATGAAAAATTAAACGTGCTTCAACGTAAAGATGATTAAAAAGGTGTTATCACAGCCACCTTTTACGTATAAAACTATTCAAAATATTAAAATGAAACCTGACAATGTCATTTAAGACCTACTAAAACATCCTACTTTTCTAAAAGAAAAAAATAAATAAATAAACGCACACCATGCAAAACATATAAATGTTTGCCACCTTTACCTTTTGAAATTTGGGGATGGATTTTCGGGGACGCAATTTATCACTTTTCATACTACAAGCAAATAAGATGCGAATGTAGAATAATATGAATTGGCTTGGCAGTCAGGCTACTTGAAATTTGCAATTATTCAATCACAACATCGAACAAAAGGTACGTGTCAAGGCAATTACTGGAAACAGCAAGTTTCGACATATAAAAGATACAGCGAGCGCCAGCACAAAAGCATAACACAGAAAGTAACATGTAGCCAGGAGTCTGTTGTCACCAATGCATTTCTCGACGGTAAACAAAAACAATAAATACGTTTTAATGAAAAGTAATAATAGAGGATACAAAACGTTGCTGACCTCTGGTTTCAGTGAAGAAATAACAGAAAAGATGCAGAAAAAAACAGAATATTTATTTCTTTGTTTTCATGTTTTAATAATTTACATGAGACTAGATCCCAGACGGGAAATATCCAATTGATATTCGCAAGGACTTAGGTTTTCATCAGATAATCAGTTGCCGGTTGCTATTTGTCTGCTTATATGTGATGTTTTCTGTACCAGTGCAATCCTATGGGATGTTTCTGGAAAAAGTATCAGTTTTGACGCCTCTGCCAAGATCAATACTCAGATTTAATGTGCAGGAAGATAACACTCTCTGTAATCTACGAAAGATATCAACGTGCAGTTCCAGTTATTAAATTTGTCAAAGATTGAAATTGATGAGGAAATGCCATGTATTTTAGATGGAACCCAGGGTCTTGTAAACTAGGTCCTTGACAAAACATATTTATTTTAAAAAAGTCCATAATTATCTGTCATATTGGAAATAATCAATAACCCTGGCGGCCATTGCTCCTGGTACAGAAGACCACATCACTTATGACGGTCATAAGCATGACATGACGTATGTGCAGGAAAGATCAGAAATCAGTCAGTGCATATATTTCCCTTCTGTGTCATCTCCTAGTAAATTATGGCAAACATGCATAGAAAAACTAGAGAAAATTTCAGCAACGTCTTTCAAATATATACATGCACGCTACACACAGATGTGAAAAATTGGTACAGACGAAAAAAAAAGAACTGTCCATTAGTCACTGATCACATACAATGAAAGCAGAAACCTGCAGTTGATAAAAAAACTATCACGAAAACATGACGTCACACCACTGACATATAAGGCAAACATAAATGCAGTCATTGGTCACAAACGTTCCGCAAGATAACCTGACATCATAGCATAAATGACGTCACTTCAGTAAAATATGACGTCACGGAAATCGCAGGCATGGGTCACAAATGAACCACAAGAATACATGACGTCACGGAATACCCCTTACGGTACCTTGGGATATTTCGGAATATCCCTCTTCATCACGATCTTATGTTCATCTGTTGAGCTGCTTGCATAGAAACGATCTGTTGATTTGCCTTGAAAGTAGTTGGGTCTGTAACAGGACCACGTTACAAAAAGCATGCGTGAGTACTGAAGGGTAGCAATTTTATTAAGTATATAAGTGAATCCAGAGAGAGAGGCGGGGATATAGCTGCTCTTTTGGAAGCGGGTTGTCAATCTTTCCCGTCTAGTCAAAAACACGAGGAAGGACACAAAATGCTCTGCAGGCCCATGAAAGCATATTGCATTCACTATGTATTTTAAACTGCTTTGTGGGATGGGGCTTTAAAACCCTGCCCCGCCCCCTCCTTGGCATCCTGGATCCACCAGTTGTTAGTAAATAATGAATTACTTGGGTAACGTTGCAGGTAAAAATTAATAAATCTTTATGTGGTTCAAGGAAACAACGGAAACCGTGTCTAGATGTGAAATGTTACTGTGTGTGTGTGTGTGTGTGTGTGTGTGTGTGTGTGTGTGTGTTGGAGGTGATTTATTTATTGAATTTGCGACATCTAGCGTTCAACTTAGTTTGTTAAGCTTATCATTCTTATTATAATGGAATATGCACGTAAATGAGGTGTGTAAGACGTTGTAACACGTGTAGCTTAAAAGCTTCAAGTTAAAAGACATCGGTGTTTTGTTATTCATAAAGATGGGAAACAAACGGGAAGATAATGTGCTGGCACGTGCAATGATTGGATGGAACGCTGGTATGTTTTAGGTTATAATCTTGGGTTAGTGTTTGGTGGGAGGGGGGCATGGCACTTCCTTCATTTGGTCAAATTAAACACGGTAAGCACAGGGATGAGGAATATGCATGACAGATTTATTGTAGTCTGGCTAGTGGAAAGTAATACAATAAAAAAAATTATTTCCCACATAGGGAATGTTTCAGAAGGGTACGCTTTGTTTCAAAAAGATTATTGTGTCAGCAAGGCATATTCAGAATGTTGTTTTACGTATTAATGCAGATGTACAGATTGTTTATTTTTGTCTGAAAAATTATATATGTATATAAATTCCAGTCTAGGAGAGGAATTGAGTGAGCTAGATACAAACATGCAGGTATAGCCAAATAAACCAAATAAACTTATCCAAAACTGCATTAAATAATATACATATATGCATTAAATCTTTAAAAATAATTAATAGAGCATATTTCTTATAAATATTTCTTAAGGTTACCACAAAGCTTTAAATGGGTTAAGAGAAAACCGCTTTTGACTAGGGTATTTTGCAAAACAGACTTGACGTCAATCAAGAAAAATAAGGCTCTCTCCTATCATAAAAAAATATTATATAAAAAATTAATCTTTTTATAAATAATATAATTTAATCTACCTCATGTGGTTGTAGTCGACAATTTTTGTTTGTGCTTCGAATATCTGGTTCCGAATATCGGAAATGTCCTTCCTGCACTTTTCGATCTCCACCCCGCGTTGATTGTCTTCTGGAAAAGAAAAATTAGTCAAACGATTTAGTCAGTGTATAACTGATGAAGACAACACAAGAAACTGTAGACCACTATATCATCTTCACCCCTTGGTTATTGTACCAGCTGGTCTTAAACGAGTTTGGAATATAAATATAACATCGGAATATATCTAAATATACCTATAAAGTTAAGATACAACTGCCTCCTCCCCTTGAACAAACTTTCAAATGTTATTTTTCAAAAAATTAAAAAAAAAGATCACTTATGAAGCAGTTAAATATAATTCTAAAAAACATACGTTTTATATAGGAAAAATGGGGCCGTAGCAATAGTCCGAAGGTGAAATAACCCGAAGGTTCATTGGTCCGAATGTTCACTCAATATAGAACCTTCGGAGCAATGAATCCTTGATTAAAAAACCGACGACAATGCTACTATTTTTCGGACCAATGAGCCTTCAGACCAATGAACTTTCGGACTATCGAGACGCCCCCGGAAAAATTAGTTTACTCTTATACATATCTTTACGCAGTAGAAAACGGTTTAACCAAAACATTTGTAGACAATGTATAATCCGTGATGAATCATCAATGTAAATCAGAGAATCGCCAACTCCTCTGCAACGACGGGACAATATCTCCAGAATTAATATTAACCTATTCTTGGAATATTCACTCTCATTCGAACTCGTCGCACCACACCTTTGCACATAAGTAGTAAATGTAGGATACACTTACAACATACATAGATTATCAAGAACGATGACGTCGCCAGACAAGTAATAAACAAGTCGGTAATAAACAACAGACATACGAATCAACAACAATCAAATTTGCAATACGATTGTACACAAGTATGTACGAGTTGCTTCACAATATGAGGAAGAGGACGTTTCGCACAAATCTAATATAACGCTGTGAGGCCGTTGCAAAGAATAAATCTTAAGAAGTAAGAGTAATTCATGATCCAATGCTGTCCCTTTTATCAACCGTACTGTTGCTGTCCTTTGCTTGTGCAATCGATATAGCGACAATGATGATATTGTAAAACACATTGGGAGGGGGTGTTGGCAGGTCATATGTACTAATGCATCAAGCTACATTTTGTTGTGATTTTCATGTTATCCTTATATTATGAATCTTATGAATTAATAGATGCTGCACTAATCAAATGGTATTTAAATAATAACGACAGTGAAACCATAGTAACAATGCAATGTTATTGCGAGGCGTTGATAATTATGATACGGCAATGACGCCAATTTTCAAAGAGCAGCATATGAGTGTATATTGTCACGGGGCGCAGTTAATACCTTGCCTCAATTAATCACATACATGTGAAAGCGAATGCAATATGCAATTTGGTGATTTAAATCAATGATGTGTAATAAACGTCCTTGTTTAAATTAAGGCATTATTATCAGGCGAGAACCGGCAATACACTGCTCAATTAAATAACTGACGGATGCCCAACGGTTGGAACGACAAAGATTTACTATTAAAAGCATTTGGCAAGAGATACTCCTGAACCGTGAATGTTTTCATTCCATGTTGTTATTCAAATTGCTTTACTTCCTTCATTCATAAATTTTGGTTGAAGCTGAATGCATTATTCGCTAGTTTCGTCATTGAGAGCCACTTTGAACCATCTTTTGCATATATTTAAACTGCTGCTGTATCAAATATTAAAACAAACTGTATTTAGTAAAAACAAAGCTGAGAAATAAAAGTCCTAAAACAAATCCATATCCGGCTATTACTGGTATAGTACAATTAAGTACATTATACAGAACATCAAATCAGATGAAGGGCAGCAGGCCAAATGATCTCCCATTTTGATTACAAAAGATGGTGTATCTTCCATTTGAGCTATTCACCATTTAAAATACTTACTTTCAATCCTACTTTCCAATGTATTAAGTCTCTTGTTCACCTCCGTTCTAAACTCGTCTACTTTAAGTGCCCTGCAAATGAAAGACGGACGGCATTTAACAAGCTTGGTGAAACTATTTATAAGTAATCACATTTGTAAACACGATGGAGTTACACATTCAGATTACTATACTCACGTTAACAATTTTAGGGTTAAAGGTAATATAATGACACCATAATATATATTTCCGCCTATTCATTTACATGTACAAAACCAAACAGACATGTGTCGTTACATATACTCACTCGCTGAACTGTTCGGCAACGTGGTTTAAAACATTCTTGAATGCACCTTCTTCATTGCCTGAAGCAAATGAATATCTTATTAAGTTCACATTGTTGAATATTTAGGGGGTATTTTGAATGTGGTTAATAGATAAAAGAATCAACTATTTCCCAAATTGTGCCTGCTCAGTTTTGCTTAGCATGCTGTATACAATTTTAATTACTTATTCTAATTACCTAGCTGTCATATCTTGATAGAGATCGAAGTAATTAAGGAAGAAAAACAAACCCTAGTTAAGCGTGATAACAGTTTTGTTTGATATGTTTTATTTTGAAAAACATCCATGAATAGTAATCCCTGTTCTTTATAACCCTGTTGACGGTTTCGTCTAATGTCAGATTTGTTCGTAAATGTTTACAAATACAAGACGATATTAGCAATCACAACCGCGGAGCAACAACACGAAGTAGGGTCTGTGACATCGCGGTTAACATCTTGGGTTTGCTTTTTAATTCGCTCACATTGTTCAACAGAGCGATGACAGATAATACACACCTTCAGTTGTGAGCAAGTCTAGGTGAAAATTAGGCGAAACAGTCACCATGAGTCTGCAACAGCAGGGATCTAATCTTCATGAATATTTTACAAAAAATCACAATCAAGTTTGTGACAGACGATAACATGTCGATTTTAGATGGTCGTATTGTTCTCTCACCTTCCCAAGTGGTTCTGATGTTATTATTTTTTCCGGGAGAAATATCAATAATATCTCTCGCAGGTTATGAGTTTTCGCAGTTTACATAACAATCACTTTTTGCTAGCACGCGACAAATGCCAGAATACTCATTTTATTAATGTTTGTTCCAAGGAAAAGTTTTTGAACAGAATGCAATGGCTTTTCACTGATTCGTGACACACATTTCATATCCACAGAAGCAATTTTCCAATATTTCACCACTTTGTACAAGACGCAATAAATAATCTATCTATTTCACAATAAATAATTTATTTTGCATGGAAACAGTCTGCTTGGAATTGAGGCGTTTTGGGGAGTTCCCACTGACAGGAAACAAAAAGTATCACTTTTGTTGGTGACATTTCCCTTTTGAATATTTAAGTTAATATAGGCCTATAAGTTTCTAAGCCCATTGGGATTGTACGTTTTTGTTCTTGAATTGTTGAATAATGTCTATAAAAAAACAATGAAAAAAAATATATTGACCTAACTTGAAAGTTCTTTACAAAACATGTCCCTGAGTCGAGGTTGGCTAAGAGTCTTAGTCGGTCTAGCTGAAACCGTCTAACTGACTAACGGCTTTTGGTGAACGAGCTAGAACTGAAATTTAATTCACTGTTGCTGTGCTTCACTACTTAAATGACAAGGTTCCGTTTCCAGAAAAAGAAAGTGGAAAACTGGGCCTATCTTTAAGATACCAAAAGAAAACAAAAGGTTCCGTTTCCAGAAAAAGAAAGTGGAAAACTTTAGCAAAAGAAAACTTCTTTAATCTAGAATAATTCGTGAATTTAGACAGAAACACATGGCCTTTACACACCTGCAGAAGTCCATTTTAAAATATTCATTAACTATCATTATAATACAAAAGAGGCTGAATTTTCTCACTTAAGAACTACTTTTACTTCTGATTTACCTGGTGTCAAAGTGGACAATAAACCTGGCCCCGGTTTCACAAAAAAAAAAAAAAAAAAAAAAAAACTTAAGTCAGGTTCCCTGGCTAAGAACTAAATTACCAAGGTTACATCGTCACATGGGCACATATTACCCTATCAGGAGCAGTGTAACAGCACTCTCACGGAAAACCTAGTCAACTAAGCCGAGGAACTAACCTAAGTTTTTTGAAAAACTGGCACCTGGACTTTGATTAAAGAGAAACGTTGTACCGCCGTAGCTCTTTTGGGTAAAACGGCTCTAGGTTTGTCAACTGAAAACATACATTACCTGTAGGTAGGGGTACCTCTCTCTCCACGATCACATTGTAGGGGGTTCTGAAATGAAAACGGTTTATCATATACTTAACTTTTATATTAAATATATATACATATATTGGTCGCGTTGGCACAGGGATTGAAAGATCGTTTGTATAACCTAATATTCATTCCACAGATTATCACATCAGCAGCTGCTCCGGATGCAGTCCTATTTCATTAGGTTGCTGTTTCATAGGATGTGACATTTTTATTGAACATGCATACTGTTTTTATGGTAGGCAAGGATAACGCAGATGACAAGTGCATCTAAATTATATGTATTGCCATCCCTTGTGCTATTTCCTAATTTATAAGACACGTGCCTAACTATTTTCATATGTGTATAATTTATGCTACCCATCCCAACCAAGACGCATCGGATACAGTGAATCTGTTTCATTTAATGAAGGTTACAGATCTGAGCCTTCGTAACACGAAAGCATCGCGAATTGCGAATAGCGATATCACCTTTTATTTCGAGGCTATTATATGGGACGATTAAATCCCGAGTTATAGAATAGAGACGCTTGCGCTCGATCGCAATTCGCGATGCTTTCGAGTTACGGAGGCCTGGTCAATGTCTCTTACTGTGCGTCATTATTGGGCATACTCGGGGCCACGGTCACCAAGGCCCCGCTCTGGTCCTTGAGGACGATCTCTGATAACCTGCAATATAACAGTGAAATAACAGGTAAATAATGGATATAAGTCTTCACTAGCGAGCAACGGATTTTAAGTCCATCTAAAGAGACGGAGCAGACAGTATTTGGAGGATTGAATATGCACGTTGATCAATGATGACATACATGTGTATTAGAGCGAATACGATGTCTATTTGTTACGTGCAAGTACTCAGGGGTGAATCAAGGTGTAAAAATGATGCCATGGGATACAAAATTATTTCTCTGAACATAAAATATGACAGCTAATTTATCCTAGTGATCATGATTTACCTTACTAAAAATGAAAAACGCTCTTCATATATTATCAGGATGAGGAACAAGGTGCTTGCGGAACCAGTGCGCATGTGTTAATTGCTACGCTTTATTCTACTAATATGAAGTATGAAGCATTCATTAAGCAGGTTTTAAAGTTTTGATTACTGTATATAATAAATTCATGTTAATGATATTTGGATTTCGTTGCAATATGTGTTGTATTCATAGCTGTTGGCATTTTGCGCTGTACTGTGAAGCCGGATACTACCCATAAAGCATATACAAGCAGCTTTCAGTATATAATTAATATTGTATATTGTATAAATTAATCACCTGCTCACTCCAGCTGCATGAGCGAGTAACTCCCGTAGATCTCGCGAACTACAATTACGACCGAAGACAATCTGAAATAGAACGCAAATCAAATTAAACGTCCTTTGTGATACATTATACTAAGTACATTATATCAATCATATTGCCTTTATCATGCCCGCACAAGTGCTAACAGGTGCGACCTCAAGTGGCATATCAGTTAAAGGCATTTCTGCACTCTTGGAAATACTGTGGTGCAATACGTTGCAGATATCCCTTGTCCTGCATATATTATAACAAATCTCTCCGAAGAGAGAGAGAGAGAGATTGTTAGAAATGTCAACCACAAGGCGTTTAGCATCTATAAAACACCAATGTTCACAAGGAACCATTTTGGGGATACACGTATATCATTGCATATCTCCATAAACTTGGTGGAAAATAAATGTACGCATCTTGTACATTTCCTGTGTAACACCTTTTCCTTTCCGTTTGTTTGTCAGAATAGCAGATAACAGGATCGTGATTCGATATAGAGCACGTTCCATAGCTTCACACTAATAATGGTGCAATGAGTCACGAAACCCGCCAAATCACTAATGAGCTTAGTTACTGTTGATAGTTGGATTAAGAAATCTGACAAAAATACGTCTCCATGGCAACCAAACACAACTGTGCAGAGAGTTAAAGAATAAGTGGGATATGGCAAAACATTGGAGCAAAAAAATAAAAATTTAATCCATCGTGTCATTCTGGGCGCGCTGGTCATTGTAGTCTCTGCATAAGCATACTAAAAAGCGTTCGATGAACGAAAGAGCAAGCGTCTCACTTTGACGTATATGCTACACGCGTAATTTTCTTTATTAATACATGATATCAAGAGTAATGAATATAGAGACCTCTGGCAAATCCCATATTTAGGAAAGCACATATCGCATTGATCCCGTGGGTACTTATGTGCGGATACGACTGATGAACTTTTAACTTGATTCTGCAAGACACTGCAAGCCCATGGCAAGTATACATGTCTGTCATTTACAGGAAATTAATAAAACACTTTTCCTTCTCTTCGGTAGATTTCCAACCGCTATGTTATTGTTCGCGAATCATAATGGTGTATACTTAAGTCACTGCTTTCATGTTTTATGGTATTGCCATTTATTAATTTCCTAACAGCAGATGAGGCGATCCGTAACTTGGGCGCCATCAAGTAGACAATGAGATTTCGTTTGTACATGGTCTGGTTGATAGATTAAAGCGTGTTTTAATGTGGAATTCCATGGAAACTGATACCGTTTTATTGTCTAATATTCTGTTAGTTCTCACCGCAGGGCACAAACGAAGGCCTATTATCGTTTTTTTCATTTGCTCTCCACACAACTGACACGATTTGCTCAAAGTAATGGGTCAATCAGAGGCTCGTCGTATTATATCCATATTGTCGATAATTACAAGTTTATATAAGCTTGAAAATTACAATATTCTGACTTCGATTTTTTTTATAGGACCAAAACAAACTTTAAAAATGTCATACTTAAAATTAATGCAAAAAGATTTTGATTCTATAGCGATGAAACATTTTTAGGTAACTACAAGGTCTGGAAATAAATCAAATTTCCTCTGTCCTTTCAGCTCCCGAGAGTATGTTTACATAAAATTTCACATGGGAACTTGAATTAGTTACTGCCACTTCGCCCAACCAAGCTCTAAAAAACGTGCTTTGATCTAGCCGCCATCAACGGGAGTTAGAGCCAATTATTTGTGGCAGCCGCTAGATTGGTTAAAAACTTAAAATGAAACGATTATTGGATGTTAATTGATCTAAACAATGGCAGACATGCCGATCAATAATCAATATTAGCCGAAATGCCTGTCAATCTGAATTAACATGAACATTAAGTACTCGGAATCCCATCGACTTTGGATCAGGATTAATTGCATTCAGCTCAACTAAGTAATGTCCATTTCAATCAGGATTACTGGGTCAGAGTACCAATGTACCAATGTGCCAAAGTCCGTTTGTTCAGACTCTAGGTAGGATATAGGTAGGATAACAGGATCGCAACGATGATGTATATAGAATAACTGTAGGTAACGACGACCAATTACAAAACTATGCATTTTACGGAAATTAAAAGCATACCGTTCCCACGGTATATATTAATGTTTGATAAAACAAACCGCTGGAGTATACTCATATGACAACATGCCCTTTCTGGTTATACAGTTTAAACCACATAAATGTCAAACCTAATGACAGGTATTCACTGTGCGCATAAATATACAGTCGCTCTTAGCATTTTGAATATCAAAGAAGGCTTTCTGAATACCACAAAAGAGAAAGAAAAATAATTTCATTCTTGCTGTCAGAACGTTTTTCTTTTGATCCAGCATTCACGCTCATTTGCATTATCTCAGGGGTTGAACGGTAAAAAATCAGTCGCACTCGAGTATATGTGATCAATAATCAAAATGGAATTTATGATTGTTATAAATGCGATTCTAAAGACACCGTCGCAATATTAGTTGCAAAAACCAACATGGGAGATTAAGTTAAAAGAATCATGACAGCAAATAACGGCTTTGCATGTGTTCAACGCGAATGAAATTTTAAATTTTTCTAGGAAATATTTTTGTGTACTGTTTGTTTGATCGGCTAACCCCCCTTCTTTGTATTTTGCGCCAGCGAGGAATTTACCCCAACATGGCTACTGTGATAAAACTCGTTGCTACTCCAGGACAGGCGAAAATAGCTCTTGTAAATGCATCATATTACTAGCCAGACCCACAGGCATAGGACGCCACTCAACGCCAATAACGCTGTTCAAAGAACATTGATCACATGTTGGCTACCTTCAGGGATAACGACCAAAGGATTAAAGTAACAGTCTATCCTCTCTAGTATTTTCAGTCAGTATTTACTTGTAACGTGATCTTTTAAGAATCAAAATGTGATATTAATGTGATCTTAAGTCTTTAATATTTTCCATATCCCCTAAAACCACTCCAGTGTTAACATACGCCTGTAACTTTCTCGACGCGTATTTTTCTGGTGTCGAGTAGCAGTACATAGTTACCACCCCCTGCGTTGCACATTCACATGACAACAACATATTTTCCACAAAATTTCAACTATTTTCCTTCTGGTGCTGAGGTTCCCAAAACAGTTGAGGCATTTACTATCTCTTTAAACCCTTCTGTTGCTAAGGTTCCCAAAACAATTGAGACATTTACTATCTCTTTAAAGCCGTTTTTTAGTTCAGAATTACACAATTTTACCGTCAAGGGAGAAATTTGCCAACATCCTTCTCCATAGCGAAAGGTATTTAAAAGACAAAAACTTAAAACTCAAAAAGGCACTTTTGGAACATAATTCCGGGAACGGTTTTGAATGTGGTATATCTTGGTGGTAAAGAGCAAAGTGATGACATTACTTTCTCGTGATATGATTATGATTTTCAAACTTTAAGAGAATTTAGCCCCAAGAGATTACTTACCTTTTCATGTTTATCGTTCACTTTGATATGTATTATCTTCGACGATTCCACCGATCCGCCGTTACCCATTTCTGTGCTCCTGTTGATATCTGTCTTCTATTGCGTGATTCGTAACGTTCGCGCTGCGTCTAATATATTATCACCGTTCAGTCCAGTCTTCATTAACGCTTTAAAAAGACAGCAGTTCAATAATCTCCTCCATTTTGTCCATAGCTATATCGTCTGTCTTGGTATTAATCAGGACACAGGTCAATTGCCCACGGCAGGCATAAGCCTCTAGTGCAAGGCCAACATTCGTTGCAATCTTGACAACCCTCTGCTTTTTTATCTTCCCCAGGTGTAGCTGACAAGACAAGCAATGGAACCTACGTACACCCCAACGCCCAAACGCCAAGTGGGTTGAATACTCGCCTGTTTCACTCCGTACGCACCTCAACGTTTTGTGGTTCCATTCATAAATTTCCTTCAAGTGTTTCACCACTGTTTCACCTGAAGGCCCCCACGATTAATACAATCTGCAGCTTAGTATGTGGGCTGCGTCTCCTTATGAAGCCGAGAGTGACTATGGTCGTTAACAGCGAAATGCAGCTAGATATATCGGCGGCCAGCCACTCTGTTAATGTCACATACAAATTGTCTCGTTTTGGTTTCACGTCGAGGCTAATGTTATCGATCGACCATAGGCGTCATACCGATTTCATTCTCGCTGTCAACCTGTTGTGTTGTGGCAACCTGAAAAACAAGGGAAATGTATAAGTTCTTGGTTAATTACACTAATGGCATATATAAGACGTGCCGAAGTACTGATGATATTTGAGTGAAATTGAAACCAAATGACATATAGAACTTCTTTTTCTGAAGCTGTTAAGAACAAACATTTTGCTTGAACTCCAAGTGTTGCTAACAATAAACGCAAATAATCTGATATCAATAAAATCTATGTAAGAAAAATACCTGGCTTGTATTTACTTGAAAATCCTCTTTTTCATTTATGGTCAGTTGCTGGCAATTCTTTCCGTAATTTGCCTTTATCAATAAATTGTTTTTGAGCCACCGTACCAATTACCCCATGCGCACGTCTTCGCTGTTACGACAATGAATACCTATAAGCATATTTACCTTGTACCACCATTATCACCACTGTGACATGACGTCACCAACAACTTAAACTCATGAATCGCGAATTGTTTGGTACGTTGTTCTTAATGCCAACTTCCCGGCCTGTCTGGCAGACAAATACTTGGCCCTTGTTGGTTGGTCAAATCAGCTACCGCGCTGCCTCTTATCCTCTACACATGATGGCATCACCAATTTGACAAGTTATTCGTCGCACTCGAAACGTTTCTCTATAGGAGATGGTGCCACGTTGCTTTACGAAAGTATATAAATTTACCGGTAAAATTAACATCAGGAAAATGAGATGGTAGAGCGATCCGAGTTATTATTATCTTTATTATTATTTTTTTTTTCATTTGAAAATGCTCATTCGCAGAAGCAAAACACTTGGTACACAAACAGTACTGCCCTGACTTCAGTTTAATACAGAAAAAAACACCGTCCATCTGGAGGTCCTTTGAAAAAAATCTTGAAAAAATATCTCTTAAAGGAAATTCTTACTCCGGTAAGATTATAAAACGCCTTATCTTATTATCAGTTATTTTCTCATTAAATGATGTATATTGCATCATTACCCTGGCTTTATACAACCTCTTTCAAGATTATTATGAAACGACCTCATTACTGGGCAAACAAGACCAATCGTAACAGCATATTTTTCTCGTTAATAGACACTCCAAGGATCTCTGGCAGGATGATACTAGAAAAAAAAGGTGCACAGGCTGCGGACATGTTCACAGCAAGTCTAACTTATAACGGAAACAGATAAATTGAGTCACAATATGAACAAATTATCATGAATACCAAAACATGGGATTGAACAAGATAGAAAATTATTTCATATCCGGGGTACAGAGAGTAAATATGCGAAGTAACCACATGTTGACGTCATTCCATCTATTTCTGGTCAATACTAGTCCCCATATATTTTTGCATTAATACTGAAATGGTATAATACCCCGTATCGCCTTGCACAAAAATTTGAGCCTTCCCGTAATGTCCACCTTGATTGAACCGGTACTTTTAGGAAATCCTCTGTTAAGTTTTGTATTAAATTATGTCGCAGAGTCTTCGGTGGAAACCGTATAGGCTACAAATGAAGCAAAGCCTCCACTTTTTTCTTTGCACTCATCGATTTCATTAGTTCATAAGACAGTCAGTATTAAGTTAAATGTAACTACTATACCTGTATATATACGGTAGAACGTGTTCTGGATGTTCTAGGTTCACCACATACAATAGCGGGTTTTGCAAATCCTTTTCTCTTTGGCAAACTGGAGAATACGCAAATATACTGGAGACGCCAGCCAATCTAATTAAAGTAAACGAAGAATACTCATTTATCTATCAAATCAAAAGATAGTCCATAGAAGACAATGAAAGAGCATTTGTCTGGTTATATTACAGGCGAAAAGAAAGATCGTGCGACAACACAAAGGTTAATCCCAATAATGGGAAACAAAAGCCTTGAGAAGACTTAATTGCTTTACCAATGGGTGCAAAATACTGAAAAAATAGCTGCGCAATTGTCTGTCATTACGTATCGATTGTTATTGCGTCTTCTTGGTAGAAAATTATTACATATCCCTCTTGTTAAAGGAATGTGTTATTATTATCAGAAATATCATTTTCAGCTTTGTTCGTCGTTTTTTAATTCAATCCCTTTAATAAAAACCAGACATTAAAGACGGTAAGCTTTGAATTGAAGTTAGCACATCGTTCAAGATAAATAGCTTGCTAGTCAGAGTGACTAAGTAAATTAGTCACTTTTGTCCTGCTGACACCTAAGGCAGACCAGCAAAACGTCAATAACGTTAACATGGCAACGCGCTCTCTCTCTCTCTCTCCCCCCACCAGCTCTCTCATTCTCTCTTTTAAGCGGTTTATCATCTTCACGTTTGAATTTATCCCATGCCCTCAAGAATGCCTCTCCAGCGTGTAGGTACAACTGTAATGTGTCTGCGTTTTCCTATTCCTTTATCTTGGGAGATTTCTCCGAAGTTGATAGACTACTCATAATTACCATCCCATGTGGTAATCGAATTGGCTTCATTAAAGGCAGACATAGAGCTTTGGACATTTATATGACAAAAACATATTTTTTCACGAAAATTGCGCGTATTTAAGGCATCAACTTTCAGGTGTTAAAGAGGTGATAATGTATCACAATACTTCTTAAAATTATACTAAAATATAGCATTTATGTGTATATTTATAGGTATGATCACTTCAATATATTACTAGGATCATGATGAGCGGAAGGATAGAGAGAGACAGAGACATGCAGTGGCAGTACCGGGGGTACTTATTCCAAATGCACACTTAATATAAAATATATATAATCAGCATATTTATTGCAGAGTTGTAGGCAGAAAAATAAAATGAAATGAGATATATATATATATATATATATATATATATATATATATATATATATATATATATATATATATATATATATATATATATATATATACAGACTTGACATTTAATATGGAATATTTTTTTCGAAATAATTTTTTATTTTTTTTTCCTATTTTGCGGACTGATAAATGAAAATAAGGATTAAAATCGTGTTTTAATAACTTTAAATTATCTATTTGATGTCATTGTGACATCAGTTCATTAATGGAATTCGCCAGAGAAACAAACAAAAACACATTGCCTATTCTATGTCATACGACTCCCATTATAAGAGATATTTTGGATCTCCATAGTTTCCAAATTATCGTCTGTAAAAGGGTAATACGCTCCACAAAAGACCCTCATGTCAGTTGCTAGTCACAGTAATGGTCGTTGTTACGCCTGGCCTCTTCGTGGCTGTTGCCAGCGCTCTCAAGCGGCAAGGCATTTCTTGAGGGTAGGTTTTTAGAGTTCAATCTGGAATAGCATTCTAGGCATCGGTCTGAAATTGTCCAATCTGGTCCAGTTTTGTTGTAGGACATGTAGGCAGTTGATTGGTGAGTAATGGTCTACCGAAATATTGTCTATGTGGTTCAAATGTGGCGATTTTGATGACCATTGTAGCTGCTCATCCCCTTGGTTCTGTAAGTTATCTGCTATTAAAAGTGCTCTGTGTGAACCTGCAACCTCATCGTGCAACCTAGAATTGTTCCTAAGGTGCCCCCTATCAAATGATAGTCAAGTGGCTCCGAGATTATCCCTTTATTTGATCTGGTTCAGGTTTTCGTCGATGACTACCATTGGTGTTTTGGCACCAATGTGGAATCTACTCCAAATACTGACGCTGTCAATCACCCTTGTCACTTTAGGCCCGGCATATGCTTCGACGTAGGCCTCTTCTGGATATCTATAAACTCTATTTTGACTAATTGGGCGTTACAGGTGAAATCTGACCTCAATAAAGAAAGCCACGCAGTTTCAGTGTTCTACCCAGAATCGTTCATGGCCCCCAATTCATTAGAGAAACAGACGACGATGTTTTGCTGTATACAGTGGGTACCTCGGAGGTCATTAGGTGTTCTTACCTGCTAAAACCAGTTTGGTGTTCGCTAAGGGCTTTGAAAAACGCATTTTAGTGGCAATTTACCCCTCGTTCTGAACGGACTAAGTGTTTTTTGTTTAGTTGCAGCAGCGTATCCCGAAAGACAGTGGGTCCTGTACCCTGTAGGTAAAATTTTAATACATTGGGGGTGACCTCTGTGTAGGTACATCAGTCTGGGCATTACTCTATAAAACTGTGGGGACCGTTCCGTTTGGCGCTATGATCTGTCTGGTGATGTCTGTCTTTTTCGCGCCATTCTGCCTTAGATTAACAAATTTGTAATGCACTTCTTGGCTCATCTTACGCACTGCAAAACTGGCCGCTTGCATGCAAAATTTCAAATTTTTCTATGCAGTAGTTGCTGAAATATGGATACTTTTTTGACAGAACCAAGCTTTGCCTAAGCCAAGCTTTGATCAGCCCAAGGGAACACTACCCAATTAAATCACTGCAAATTACATAGTGTAGCAGCGCAACATGCATGAAAGTCAGTTAATTGGTAGTGACACACATGACTGCATACTTTTACATTCACAAATCTTATATGAAATCGGAGTTTTTTGAAAAAAGAACGTATTTTTACCCAGGTATACCTTCGAAACTGAAATATTCCATATTAAATGTCAAGTCTGTATATATATATATATATATATATATATATATATATATATATATATATATATATATATATATATATATATATATATATACGGTTAGAACCAAATGTTTAAATTGCTACATCTCTCTGAAAATTTCCAACATCGACAGAGAATCACTTTTTACGCACGGGTCCCCCATGTCACAGAGCTCACTATTCACACAGATGGTACAATATTTTTGCCATCCCTCTGTACATTAGCACCTAATGTAGTCGTAAGTGTATTTGATTATAAGTATTTCAGTATCTTTCCGTTTTATTTGATTTCATTATGCTATCTTTTCCTTTTACAGGATATGACACATAGGCCTACACGCTAAATCATCTCACCAATTGTCACGAAAATCGCGCTGGACATTTTCAATTCTGTTGATCAGAAGTCTACCGTAGTCTCTAACACTTCTCTGTGTTTGGATTGCCTAATTTTGCTTAATTGTGCACTTTCAATGCATACTGCGAAAAAGATTAAGCTTTTCGAAAATGCATTATGGTTCTATTCAGCCAAGAAAGAAAAAAAGCAGACCCGTAGCCAGCAAATTCAAAAGGGGGGTTCTTTTTCTGAAAAAGTGAACCTTTTACAATGAAACTTATGTGTACCTAGATCAAAATTTACCAAAAATGGAAGCACACGAACAATACGTGGTGCCTCGATATGAAACCAGACAGCTTTTGTGTTTTTAATCTCCAAATACTTAAAAAATTAATTGAGCTAATAAATAGATCGACGTTAAGAACCTAATATATCGTACCTTTTATATTAATTATTATTATACATCACAACAGTAAACGAGTCGCTTTTTGGTGTACGCCCTGCTATGACCTTTATTTAAAAATATCAATTTTTACGAGATTACAAATTGTACCATATTGTTTGGTTCCGTTGCCTCGCTTTCAAAAATTAGAACGGGCGCTCCAAAATCGGAAGACGAAGGAAAACATTTTATGTTGGCCGAGTTCGCCCCACGTTTAGAATATCTTCGCAACATCACCTGCAATTAACCTTTCTACGATTTTAAATGTATTTTGCAATATAATTTTCAATCTGCCCCATGAAGAATTTTATTTATCAAGAGAGGGGGAGGGGTGGAAAATCCCTTTGGGGCCACATACAACGCTATAAATGCGAAGGGAATCCCCTTACAATGAAGGCAAAATAAATGTAAATCTAAGGAAAGTCCGATGGGTTTGCTTTTTAATACATACAATCAACAGAATATTTTTAATATAATTTCTCAAAACAACACCAGAAAGCAAATTAAATCAAATCAACCAGACGGTAAACACCGACAGGCTTTGTCAATTTCACCATTTGTTTATTTCAGACAGTGTACTTTTCGCGCATGTGCAGTTGTTTGGACCTTTTCCTTACAAAAGGGGCGGTTCTTTCGAACCCCCTGAGCCCCCTCCCTCCTCGGCTACGGGCCTGAAAAGTAAGACATAAAAATGGTGACTTGACCGTGCTGATGACAGTGCGTGCATTCTATTCTATTTTCAAGAGGTTAGTTTATTCATATAGAGTGTCACACATAACTACAGTTGTACATATGGAATATAATATCCATGATAAGTAAATTTATCCTTTTTTTTCATACAGTGTAATTACGTACAGTATATATCGCATTAGAAGTATAATCATAACACTCTAGACGGTAAGGTGCCATAATATATATATATATATATATATATATATATATATATATATATATATATATATATATATATATATATATATATATATATATTAGGTCTATATATCGTCTGCAAAAAATAACTTGAATAATGAATCTGTTTCCGTTAGCTTCTATCCGTTGATATGACAACACTTTACCTGTACGTCCTGTACTTCTTGTAAACATGCTGTCCTCATCTACCCTGTACAAAACTGTTCCGAAAGCAGAAAAAAGATTAATTGACATAAAAAAAGACATAAAGAAAGATCGGCGTAAAAAGTGTGAATGTACACCTACACTAAAACTGTAGCCATAGTAAAAATTAGAGCTTTTATGAGCAACCAACAACAACAAAAAATCGAAGAGCACGTTGTACTGTTATCATGTTGTTGAAAACTGTATACCCAGATGACCCTTCTGCAATGCGATAGAATATCGCTTCATTTTGAGACCATCCAGACTTAGATTGATTAAATAAATCACATAAAGCAATAGTTTATTGACAATATTCAATGAACGACAAACATGAAAGTGAGAGTTTCTCGATAATTCTGCTGTCATCACGAACGGAATTAATGTGGCCAGAGCGGCGGTTGTATTGGGAAACCAGAGAGATGCCGGCGATAGGATTCAAGTACCACGATAAAATGTGGTGAATTATGAAATAAAAAAAAGGTGCTTTTCATGTTAAAGAAGGAACAAATGGTCAATCCACCCTTCTTCCAAATAAATAAGTGGTGGATTCATTCTACACACACCTTTTCCGAAAAAAGGGGGGGGGTAAAACACACTTTAAAGCTCCATGAAATTTTTTTGAACTTTTGTTAACACAAATTGCATTTGTATATATCTTTTGAGGTGAACTAATAAAACTAGTAATGCCTAAAGGCCGTTAGTCAAAAATTAGTGATCTCTCTCTTTCTCTCTCTCTCTCTCTCTCTCTCCAGGCACAATATCAGGTTGCCGAGAATCCAAAGACATCAGTCCTAATTTAGCAAGTACAGTGTACATGTATATCACAATTAGTGAGTAAGACCCAAACTGTTAGTGCTCCCATTGCGTACATGTATGAACGTATATACTAGTATAATGAATCGAATCACACTGATGAGGCTCTCACATTTTGTAGTTATAATAATCATAAAAGCAGTTCGAAGAAAGCAATTGCAAATTACATTGCTGTTACATGACGGTGTGCATTAAAACTTTTGTTTTCGTACCTACCTTGTCTTCAGTGCGCTGTAAACCCAATAGTAAGTCTAAAAAGCACATTCACCCCCATAATATCTTTGTACTTGTACACGTCCAAACAGTTTCAAACGCAGAACAAAACGTAGCTGTATTCATGATAAACTGTGCCTTGATTGCATTGCATTTACATACAATTTAACCATAATTGAAGGCAACAGTACACTGAGAATAAAATTGAAGGTAACAGTATACTCCAAGAACCGTAAAGCCATCAAGCACCTTGATATTTTCTGATGTTGCGAAAAGCAGTGTTGATATTCTATAAACGAGGGAAGCAAATAGCAAATTATTTGTTCGTGTTTCTTTTATTAAAAAATAATACTTGGTAAAGCTAAAAATCACTTTGTCTGGGACAGGAATTAAAAACGTTGGTGACGGTACAGTCTCAACTTGATTTTCTGGAAGAATAATAGCCCTAGTTTGCATACGAAGTTCTGTATGTTTGTTTAATAATAATAATATATTATTATTATTATTATTATTATTATTATTATTATTATTATTGAATTTAATTTTGCGAGTTTCACATTCGTCTTATTAGTTTGTACAATATTGACATAAATGATTGAATATATTCCATCTAAAACGACCAATTACTGGGGTAAAGCATTTTACATGAACTTGGATTCACCTTTTCTGGCAACAATGGGAAAATTAAAGTCCAAGGCAATCGGTGCACTTGTGCGTTAGAAGATGACAGCATTCTCTTGGAATTTATTGTTCTGTCGGAAACATAATGAATAATTTAACGTGGTTAACGTGTTGCATTGGTGTCATGACCCTCAGTTGCTGTGCCGAGTGTCTGGAAAATCATATACAAACTGAAGTCTTACCAACGAGGTTCTGAAGCTCCTAATGAACGATGACATTTGTGCTTCCTTTTCTCCTGGGAACGATTTTCATACAGATGACAGATGAGTGGCCCAAGATGTGGAGGCTACATGGAGGGTCTCACGCACGGGGGAGGGGGGTACAGAACATGGACCCGAACTGGACCAAAGGCAAGTACAATAGACCATAGTCAGATATGAAGTAGAAATGTGTACTCCCGATATGTTCATATAAATAAAAGGGTGAGTGTAGCATGGGTGATACTTAAAGCAAAGTCGGGTGAACATATAGCTTAGTAAAACTGAGATTGGTAAACCTCTCTTCTATAAGTTTTTTTGCTTGTTTTTGTTTTCGGTTTTGTTTTTAAGGCTACATATCGTGGGCGTTTCGTAGAATAGAATCCTAATAGAATTAAAGTCTCATCGATTCAGTAACAATAAACTAAAAGGTGAAATGACGTTCTAGTCACACATATTTATTTGCCACAATTATTATCACAGGTCTGAAACCGCACATGAAAATCCGTCGATAATTAATCAAACACCAGGAAGCCGTATCAATATCACTTTCTCCCTATTTCAATATTTCACAGTGCTAATTATTTCTTTTAGACTTCCAATCACTTGTAATTGCTCCCTTCAAACCCGATGCAATAAAATAGAATGAACATTCATGATAAATTATAAAAACAATTATATTATAAATAAAGTATTAAAACAATGCCTGCTAGGGGAGACCGGGGCTACAGTAGTTGGACCCCGGGGTAAGTTGGCCCCTCATCAAGTCTCTTTAATAAAGTTACTTTAAGATGCTTAATTATTTCATTTGGACTCACTGCCGACGCTTTCTTAGCACTATTGGATACGGCCACTTTACAAAATGATGTGATCAATTCTTTTACCCCATAGTTACTTTGTCATATATTGATGGGGGTCCAACTTACCCCGGGGTCCAACTAGCCTCGGTCTCCTCTATGCATGACACCGCCCAACTCGTAACGTTATCATATTTTGTAATGTTATCATATTTTGCCAAACAACAGAAGACTTTGCTTGTTTTTAAGGGTTGAAAACAATTTAAATTTAGCTTTTTTACAGCAGCAGCATCTATCCCTTTAGGTCTTAAATCTACAGTATTGACTTCTTACACCTATGTAAAATGTATGTAGCAGCGCCGAGATATTAATGGATTCCCAGCACTGTAGGCCTTTATCTTAGAAATGTACAATGTATTGGCTGGATAAATATGTATCTTCAATACCTCTGCCCGCGTGTAGTTAGGCAATAATTAAGCACAAGACTTATTGTGCCAGCGCCATTTTCTTGGTAGTGAGCCAGGTGAGTTTTCAAAAATGCGGTAAAACGGTTAAATGCGTTTGTCTGTCTGTCTTTCTGTTCGTCTGTCTGCCGGCCTGTCTGTCTGACACTTTGTACCTTTACTATCCTCTTTTGCCACGAATCCATAATTTCGTCGCGTTTTTCTAAAACAATCCATTCTTACTATCCCTATACAATATCGTATCCTCTACGAGGACTTTAATGTACTTTAATAGGCCTTCACATTCCCTGTGAGTTCGTGTGAAAAACGCTTCATTAATTGATTTTTCAGTAGGCAGTGGACACATTTATTGCAGTCTTGGAAAATGTGACATTAACACAGCGAGTAGCGTCATGATTAAGTCAGAACTTTTCTTTATCCGCTGTAGATTCATGAGCAGGTCTTCTGCTGTAAGGAAATCACTGAAGCTGGATTTATGACAACAATAAATGCAAGGTCTGTTCATTTTAATATGTCACGCCTGCTCATACATGTTCCATTAGGGTGTCCTCCTCTTCTACTGTCTTTTTTTATCTCATTATTACATTTATTATTTCGTTTTATTTAACTAGTGTTGTCATTATTTTTATGGAGGAGAGAACGTATAACTGTGCCCTCTGTTCAGAATTCTTTGCGCCTTCGGGTTTCCCAATTGATGAATTTAACGATGCAGCGGGATCAACTAAATCTAACGGGAGTCCAATCGGAGTGAAAATAGCAGGAACTAAGTAAGATTGATGGAAGAATTCACTTGCAATTCAACCACACGAAGAAAACTGTCTGATAAATGATAGTTTTGTAGGACAGGGATTGATTATCCGTGACATGGTGTTAAATGCGCGGTTCTTGCATGTCCTATCTGCTTAACGCATTTCACGTCAAGTAATGGATATCTACAAGGAGCGACTTTTTCTAGTGTTTATTCTGGAGAGTCTTGAGCCAGTGCTTTGGAGTAATTCATCAGGTGTCTCACAATTAAAAAGAAGGACTGAATCCTTTGTGTTATAAGTTCAGTTGAAATGCAAAGATACATAGAGACTTCTGAATGCTGTGTATTATTGAATTCCGTATGCTGCGAGACGACATCAAAGACTGACAGTTATATATATTTCTGAGACATAATAAAACTACGAGCAATACAGATCTTTGGTTTTTATTCCTGACACATTAACCGTGATGTTGTCTTGCACCTGTGAAGGAGCTCTTTCTTCTTGCAACGTATTTTTGAAATGATTTTTCGAAATGATGAGGTGCAAATATCCTCTGCTATTATGGCCATATTATCATATTATCATATTATCACATTCAACGCACCATGACTCAATCGTTGCATGTTTTCAAGTAACATCCCACTTTTCAAATAACGTCCTCACATACTCGTTAAATATACCATTCATTTAATTATTTTATTTTATTTTATTTGTTAATCTATTTTCGATTGTTGTTTGTAGATTTGTTTGTTACATAGAGGCTACAGTGTATGCTAGAAAAGCACTCCGAGAGCGCAGACCTCCGCCAAGGCAGCAAAGTCTCCACCCAATGCCGTTTCACCCATAAATTTTCATTCTATAATGATTTACTTTTTTGTTTTTTGATTATTGATTATTGTTTGATTATTGATCCAGATCACCACCGAAAACTAATCAATTGTTCCTTGGCCCACTTCTGACAGTTCCTGAAAATTTCATCAAAATCGGTCCATATCTTTTTCTGTAATGTTGCTAACAGACAGACAGACAGATAGACAGACAGACTAACGGAACCAAAAACATAACCTCCTTGGCGGAGGTAAATATGGGGCGAGTATGGGCGAGTTATGGAATCGAGACGCTTGCGCTCGGTCGCAATGCGCGATGCTTTCGAGTTACGGTAATGTGTATGTTGGAGCTTAGTTTGCAGTAAAACTTCACAACTGTATGTAGTGGTGTTTTATCGTACAATTCTGCTTCTCGGAACTTCTCAACATATAATTCGAGACCAGAAAACGTGCGGGAATCCGCTTGAGATGGGGCTAACAATTAAGTAATAAGTGCAGAGCGATGTCGCCTTAGAAATCAATACAAAAGTAAGAAGGAAAACATGGTGAGTACCGCGAACGCACAAACAGGGTAATAACTGTGAATAAACCCTGTCAACTTTTATTTTTGCCATTATTTCTGATTCCATTCTCCTCCAAATCATTCGAAATTCCAATTGGTTAACGCAAAGTCGCGAGAATGGGCTGCATGTATCTCTGATGATTCCCATTGCGCAGCACCAGAAGGCCTTATTAAACCAGTAGTGTAATCCTGTAACCAATTTTATATACAGAGTGAGAAATAATGTCCCCCTTTAAAATATTACTTCTGATAGACCTGAGGTGAAATTTCTTTCCAGGAAACAAACAAGTTGTACAATTCTTAAGTCAAGTTTGTGCACAGCGTGAGAAATAAATTCCATACGTTCCCCTTTATAAGATTACTTTAAATGGACCTGAAGGGAAATTTCTTTCCAGGAAATAAAACAGTAGTAGAGTTCTTAAACCAAGTTCAGGTCTATACACGGAGTGAGAAATAAATTCGAAATGACGTCCCTCTTTATAAGATTACTTTAAATAAACCTGAAGTGGAATTTCTTTCCAGGAAAACCGTGCCTTGCCATTTCGAGAGAGAGTTGCTTGCTATTTGCAGAAGGAAATTGAAAGACAAGTTGATAGAAAAGATTGGTAAGATTCGGTTTGCAATCTAGTGCGAATAATGGACTGCACTGGGTTGCTCTATTTGGGTGACAAAGCTTATTATACTCTACTTTCTTTGGAAGACAGTGATTTCTTGTTATATTGTTGTCAGGTGTAAGAAATGAATATAGGACCACGACTACAAGTGCATTTTTCATTTCCTCTCGTGGACTAAAGAAACCTTGCTGGTTCGATCTAGCGCATCGAAAATCTGTTTCCCGTTTAAAATTCTCTCTCTCTCTTTCTCTCTCTGTGTTGTGATGGAGGCTTTTACTGAATCCACAATATTCGTGAAGTATTCCTAACTCATTCTTGCAAATCGTGAGTGTTTCTTGGCAACATCCGTGCTGTTCAAGCCGAATTCCACGAATATTCATAAGTCTGTCTTAACAAATTTGTAAATGAATCCTACATTGTTAAGATTTCTACCAGATATGTGCAAAATTCCACGATTCCCCACGGTTTCTAAAATTTGTCAATTCCTGGCGGTTTGTGGAATTCGTAGTCGATGTGGAATAGGGGCATTACGGGTATTGTTGCGTTGATCGTGATAATGAATGAACTTTGTTATTGGTCTCTTTCCCTTCCTTTTTTGGGTGGTTTAAGAGACATAACGATAATAAAAATGTTTAAAAAATTGGGTTAATTCATTTGCATAAATTTGAAATTGCGATTTTTCTTAATGTCACCGCATGGGTGAAAAAATCGTAGGGGGTTGCACCGACAACGTATTGATCTGCAAGGAAGCCGCACGGAAGGCCTGCGGCAACTGCATTTAGACTGAAAGGGTAACCGAAAAACCGATGTTCAACCGGAACCCGGTTTTTCCTCAAGCACCCGCACACCTCTTCGCATGGCTCCTGTGGCCAGTGCAATCTACTGGTAGGCTTTAACGACCGTAACGCTAAATACGATCCCCAATGTGACGCATTTTAATTTGATCTCAAAACCAAATTCTTAATTTATCTATATATTGTATTATTCTATTATTTTACTCTGTATATTATTCCAAAAGGAAAATGATTTCCGATTTTTATAATTGGCTAAATAAATAAACTCTTATCTCAACAATTCAAAGATTGTATACCAGTTGTTGCAAAAACACCTTGTTTACCGCCGCAGTTACCAGTGAGTCTAGAATATCGACGAAAGAAACACTTTAGTGACGGAGATGTTCGGTAGTTACGAGTATCACGCATGCACTGAACATTTCTAAGATTTTTCAGGAAATAAATTAATCCTCTTTTAAATCACAGACCCTCATCGAAAGCGTAGAAATGGCTGCATGTGCCTGATACATTTACGCTTCAAACAGTGATTAAATTTTCCATTCATTCGGTATTGTATTTTACAGCCTCAGGATGCTAACTGAGGACAACCAGCATGACCATAATAATATAATTACTATTGTCGGTTACCAAGCCGTTGATACCGTAGGTACATTGTGCTCTGCGTCATCAGAATGACTTCACTTCACCCCCAATTATGAATCGAGGATTGAAGGTGAAAATTGTTTTATTGTCCTCAGCGTAACCACTTTGAATTCTGAAGCAACCACCTGTAAATATCTCTAGCCATTGTCACGTATACGAGCTGATGTTATCTTTTTAACCGGCAAGCAACCGAACACTACGCCTTTCTATTCATTTACCAGTGACATTCCTATTCACTTTCCCACCAACAGTCCACAATGCCACTAGGTGAATGAATATTTAATGAGACAATTTCGGAAATCTCTGTTAAACTCTGTAGTTCTTTCTATCAAGGAGTTATAACTCCTTGTTTCTAACAACCCTGGATAAGTCACATCGCAGTGCTTGCCGAGTCAAAGTTTTTGTTATTCTCATGTTTTTAACATGAAACGGGACTTTGCTGTCTTTATTCAGGGGCCTGAAGATGAGACGATGGGTGGAACCCCGCGAGAGTGTGACGTGTAAAAAGATTACGGAAGATATGAGGAGCGTCTACCTCGAGTCCGTGGGCTCACTCGTGGGCTCGAAAGAACCACCCCCATCCACCTCACCAACCCACCCACCCACATCAGGCCCGTAGCCAGTAATTTCAAAAGGGGCGGTTCTTTGGAACCCCCCGAACCCCCCCTGGCTACGGGCCTGCGGTGACATCTTATTGCATGGAGACAATGAGCGCATTCTCAACGAATTAAGCCAGGCTTTACAAAGCCGGTGACCTAAAAATGGCGGACGTACATGAAAGAAAAACCGCCTAATCTTTTAATAGTCTCTCCGCCTCTCACACGCCTCCCCACACGTCGTCCCTGCGGGGTACAGTAATTAAATCTCGGCTCCGAACATTAATATTTCCGTGAATATCTCTGGTGATATTATCTCCGTAGATAGTCGATTCATTGCTGCTCTACGGGCCAAATTATTCCTTTTTCGTCTCTGTTTTCAAAGATAATAGAAGAGAAGAGCTTTTTTCCTTCGATCGCCTTCAGCCGCCATGCTTTCTTCACCACGAGTTTAACTGATGAGCATGCGCACTTAATATTTCTCAGGTAGCTTCCGCATGGCGAACGGAGCCGAGATTTAATTACTGTACCCCGCAGGGACGACGTGTGGGGAGGCGGAGAGACTATTAAAAGATTAGGCGGTTTTTCTTTCATGTACGTCCGCCATTTTTAGGTCACCGGCTTTGTAAAGCCTGGCTTAATTCGTTGAGAATGCGCTCAATGAGACCCTGGGAAAGCGGATCGTTATGATAATCTACAAGCAGGAGAAACCAACTGTGTTCAGTGTAAGTTGGGTTTCTTTAAAAAGGTTATACCTCCTGCCATTGTACAAAGTCCTTTATATTTTAACATAAAAAAACTAAACCCACTTTAAAAGAACAATGTACAGGTATGAACAGTTGAGACGAAGTATACTTAATCACTGTTGCATTAGTACAAGTACCAGGTATCCCAATACATAACTACTGCCCTTTTACTTACTGTACCTCGTATACAAAAAATGGAATTTTAATCATGTTTCAACATAAAACGTAAAATTACACATTCTATCAAGAGTAACGAGAGTGCCAAAATAAAGAAAAATGCCGTGGTCGGTTAAAAACATTTTCTGTTATTCTCACAGTCATCATAAAAAAACACAGCAAAATTATTGGTTTTTGAACCGAGATTCAACAAAATATGAAGCTTTCTGTTACTAAAATGTTCCCCAGTGAAGTTCTATTCCCTGAATCCAACTAAACCGAAACTCTCAGAGGCAATCATCTTAGACTGATTCTTACCCAAATGATACTCACTAAACTGATACCCCCACGTGCTTCGTGGAATAATTACTTTCATCCAAATCACTATCATCCAAATCAATAAGTTCTCCCAAACCAGAGATATTTGCTGACTGGATTGATTTAAGCAAGAAAACAGCATTAAAGGAAAACAAAATTCGGTGTTTAAAATTAGCATCTTAAATTACAAGAATTCTTATGACACACGTTTTGGTTTCATATAACAGAAAGATAATTGCAAAAGAGATATTATGTCCATTCTCCAAGAATGTGTTTACGTGTGGCTTATTTTAATCATTCAGGCAGTGTTAATAATTCACGTTGGTTTGGTGATAGTTGTGAACTCGATGAAAGGCAAAGCTCTAAAAACATACACCCTTCTCAACACATTCCTCACTTTTCTCAACTATCGCATTACTGCCTTTGACACCACTGATGCTGGTCGCTAAGGGATTGGTCTCCGTGCATTGATAAGATCGATCTACCAGGTTCGACCCATCTCCGAGGGGCTTCTCGCAAAATTGCATTCAGCTTAAGCGGCTCTGATGTCTGGCACACCTACTGGAGCTGTGAGGGGCTAATTAACTATCGTTAGCATTATCACCACCTAATTCTTTATACTGTACGTGTTACAGCTGAAAACATTGATGTGATGGTAAAGTTAAAACGATTTTAAATATTTAGCATGTTTACTCTTCCTTTTTATAAGATAGCTCATGTACTCCAGAGATGAAACAATTTTTTTGCTAAAATGACTTTGTTTTCGGCAGATTTATCCATTATTGCAAAATGTTGTGTGCAAAACGGACTCCAGGGTTATACTGTAGATATTGTTTTTACCAAAACTACCAACACAAAAATCCATTAAGTATCCATTAAGTAATGTCAGTTGACGTGGCAATCAGCCACTGTATGTTATTAATTTACTTCGTTTTGTTTTTAAATATTACAGTAGTTTATTTGTATTTTGTAGTACAAATCATAGATTTTTTTCAAATAAAAATAAATCACTGTTATTTTATTTTTGAAGTTTTTTATTCTACCAAGTCATATGTAACCCTTGTTATTCCATGGCATAATTACATCGTATTGGTAACCAAATAATAAAAAGTATGGGAAAAAACTGAAACTAATTCAAATAATAATAATAATTAAGCCCCTTAGCACTATCTCGATAATATATGTATGTAAGTTGACTGTACACTATTTCTACTATAAGTATAGACCACCAAGAGAGCTCTTTAGCGTATTGTTATGGGGAGGAAGATATGCATTAGGTCGTTATTTTATATAAAAATATTAACACCTACATGTAGTCCCGATAGACTACGAAGGTGCATTTACTCTTATGTTTTCTGGCATATCCTTAATAACAGTGCGCAGAAAATTAAATAGACGGAATGTGAGATGCCGAGGACCTAGAATTATTAGTCTGTGACGTCAATCAGACTTAGCCAATATGCGTAAATGATAATCTTTTAAAAACTGTTACCAGACTAATATTTCAAAAAGCAGCTTGCCAGAGAGAGAGAGAGAGAGAGAGAGAGAGAGAGAGAGAGAGAGAGAGAAACATCCAGCCCATAGACTAAATGATTTCTGCATGGATTCTTGCTTACACTGCACGTATATTAAAATGTGTCGTCCTCAGACACCTTTCCAAACAGTCTGGCAAATATTGGTTTTCCCTTAATTGTAATAAGCACACTGCTTACTCACTAATAAATTGGCATGTCCGAGAACTCGTTTATGGTTTCAGAGATAGACGTCATTTGTTCTGTCAATATTTATGTTTTGTGTGGCGCAGCAATGCTGTTCATGAAACGGGTGCACAGCAGGTCGCAACCCTTTTACAGTAGGTATTTTATATCTGGTTTTAATTTACGAAAACTCAGCAAACTCAGCAAAGATACTAACCTGTACAGTGAATAATTTGATTTTACTTTATCGTTCTGCAATGTTAATCTCTCTCTCTCTCTCTCTCTCTCTCTCTCTCATAAGATTTATTCTAACTCGATGTCTCTGAACAGGATATGTGTGTCATTTTTTTTTTCATTTGGTAATTTTTTATTTTGCTTTCCAACCCAGTAGTTAAATATCAGAATACACCTGTACAATATTCTCGCCTCTTAATGGTTACCTGTTACCGTCGAATGTATATATTTACTTTAATTGTCAGAATTGGTTCTTAGAATCCGTGAAAGTTGTAAAATTCTTATGGAAAATGCGTGTTACTAGAGGCACCATGTATTATCATTTTGAACCTATAAACGATTCATGTTTGAGCTACAATATGTTTCAAATCATTCTCTTAGTCTCTGCCGAATGTTGTCATCAGTTATTTGCATATCGTGACACTCGATAAATGTTTTACTTTAAAATCCATTCTTTTTCAGAGATCACTCATGAATTTAGATGAAGTCGCTATCTTGTCTAGGGGAGAAAACGTGATTTTTTTTTCATTTTGTCTTCCATATCCTTAAGACACGACTTAACAATATTTTTGTTAACTACAATTAGGTTAGAAAAAATGTAATGATAATGCAAATGGAAAATGGAGTGTTTTGTCAATGATCGATTTACATGTATGAAAAAAGGATCATGTCAAAGCTAACCCCGTCATTCAAAATTATTTATCTGTTTATGCTTCTGATGTCATACTGTTTATTTATCCAAAATGAATGTGGACAAAGCCAATTAACAATTGCGTGTCTCTACTTAACAATATAACGTTAGCCAAATGCGAAAACACAGTTGAAAACAATAACAACTACGTACAGGTGGTGCCCCCTATACAAAGATAACATAACCACAACAACCAGCGCCAATGAATTTCAAAAACCTTTTATAGGGGTCCGCACAATGTTTCTTTTCACTTCGAGTTTACGGATCACCGTTCCCTGGTGACATTATCAAAATACTGGTTGGGGGCCTTAACAAATTCAACAGAGCACAGCTTATGAACATATATAATAATGTTAAAGATATTCACGTTTCTGGCACACTCAACTGGGCAACATTCTCAGCAGTGGGAGTAAAGAACGACAAACCAGAATGGGTAACCTAACTAAACATTGATTTCACACTTCATTATTTGACTTGAATCGGTGTGTTAGTATGGCACGATCTTATTAAGAGGAATAATATTACCGTCCCAGTCTACATCCTAGGCCTTGGCAACAATATGTTCCTGCTATTCAATACAATTCTCGCAAAATTCTGGCTGACTCCAACGGCAAACGAGAGGGCGATGGCGGACGTATGGGGTTGAAGCGCTTCGGGGGGAAATGGTGAGTTGAGTGTGAATAAATCCCGTAAAGGACATTCTAGGGCGAGCAAATAATCCGATGATACCTGATATTATTTGTGATATGTAAGGCTGAGTTTCGTTTGACACTTCTGAGATCAGTGTTAATGTAAAATCTTTTTGTGGTAAAAGGAAACAAATTGTAGACATGACAGTTGAGTCTCTAATAAAAAAAAAAAAAAAAACAGCTCGATAGAGAGAGAGATAGAGAGATTAGATGAGATGGTAGTTACATTTTAGTCGGGTTTTTATAAAACGCCACAAAAAGACGGCAACAGTGTTTGTGAGTATAATACCACACTATAGGCCCTAAGCATCAACCCAAATGTTCATCGGAGTGAGAAATATAACTCTACAGTTACGTACACAAGAAATGCACTGTTTTTTTTCTAACTCATTCAGCTCACTGTCAATCCAAATCGTCGGAAAATATAGGATAAATAATTTACACATGTACCGTTTTAGATGCAAGGACACTAATAAAGCTACAAATACACGGACAAAAAAATCAATCATGGACTGTCTCGATATGCTGCGAATTCCAGTAGGGTTATTTGTGTTCGTATAACGTATCTTAAAATATTTCCATAAAGTTTTACCTGTACCTTAAACATGTCCCTAAATTTAAACAGCTGCCCGTGCCGTGTTGTGAATACCAATACGGTGCCACGTAGCCTACATCATACTGTGAGTGTCATACCTGTTCGGGAAGTATCGAATTGCACAGGCAAAGGTAGTCACCCTTGTTTAAATTTGCAAATTTTTCACCGAAATACCACCAACAGTGCAATGGGTAAACTTCTAAAGCTGTATAGAAACAATAACTCTTGAATTTGAATTAAAGAGGTTTTTATCGGCGACCAACCTAATCAAGACGCTCTTCTTGCACTATGTTAATTTGCTAGAGTGAAACAAGGCTTCAGCATATTTAACGTCAGATCTTAATGTGTCAACTTGCGCATCTAGCGAGTGTCTCCTGCTGGCAAACACCAAGCAGAAGCCATAGGAAATTACCCCAAGTGTAATGTGACAATAAAATCGAATCTTTTCCCTTAATTATTTTCTGCAGCTCTGCACGCGGCCTGGCAGCCAGCGCCATGGGCAGTTATGAGATAAGTCAGACTTGGTGATCGATAAGCACTTGAAAGGATTTTAACGCGATTAGAAATGATGAATTTATCCCCTTTATAGTAATTTTTCACTATTTACTGACCATCATCCCGTTGAGTTTTAAAGCAAATACCCAGTCAATGATTATAAACCACCATTTGTTGATAAGTTTTTCTTCAAAGAGGAGTATGTGCATGCCGTTTTTTTTTTTTTTTTTTTTTTTTTTTTTGTTTGTTTGTTTTTTTTTTTTTTTTTTCACTTTGCATGGAGAATTTCAATACTCACAACAGATTTAACATGCCATAAGATAAAACTTCATTTTTCTACACTTAAAGCTTCACATTACAGAGCTTTCGTTCACAGATTTATTTTAGTGTAGAAAAATGAAAAGTTTAATCTTATAACATGATCAATAGATTACAAAGATTTAACTTGCGTTTGAGACAAGTACTGGGAGGCTACATGTGAATAAAAAGTAGAATTATGGCATAAGAGACGGTCTAGTTTGCATCGTGTCCAAATTTCCTAATCAAACCCTGCATATGTTAGTACCTAGTTTATTTTCTGTTCTCCATCGGGCTATTTCAAGAGCCCCCGGGCCCCACCGTTGCCGCCTTGCTGGTCAGATTAATCAGTTCGCAATATAAATATATAGTAATAATTACGATATTATTGTTAATGCAAACAAAATCTACGTGAAATCTTTGGAATGATAAGAATTTCGATGTTTTTTTATTATCTGACTTTTCCCCTTTTTTTTGGTGACATTTTATATATTATTTGTCATTTCTATTCCATCTAGTGTTAATTAAGTTCCCAAAATGCTTGTGTTGTTTCTATGACGCCACTGAAACAACCGCAGATGATGTTTGTTTTTGTCTTCTCTACTGCATTCGTAGCATTCATAGATATACCCGCGGTACTTTACCACCCTTTCCCCAGCTCTGTCGAAGAATGTACAAATGTGTAATTTAATGTTGGGTTAATAGTCACGCAAGTCTATGATTAAGAAACAAAAAGTAAAAAACTTGTAGTTAGAGTATTCCTCAAAGAATAGCAGGAAAGTGGACACATATTTGGTAAAGCAACAAATCATAGAAAGTTATGTGAACAGATTAAGATATCGAACTCCAGTTCGCACGCGATACAAATTGAAAATCAACATGACCAATGATAACATTTTTATCAGACCGATAAATTTATCTTCCACTAATCGGACAGCAACTATCTGTTTTTTTTTTTTTTTTTTTTTTTAACTGTCTCGTCTTGAAGATTCAAGCACAGAATCAAAAACAAACTGTACATATGAACGATCGATTTTGTGGGTTACAAATTGATTATTCCACTTTTGAAAAATGTGGCATGGAAGCATGCATTTAACCCAACTGAGCACTTTTAAAGGTTTAAACCGAACATACCCGATTAGATCCTCAAAGGTAAGTGGGATTTTATTTAGAGGCAGGCTATATTCTGTTTGCTTCATCTTCATTCTCTGACCTTGAAAACGTCAAATATGTCAGTTGTTATAGATGCACATCGAACCGCCAAACAACTGAAAAGAGAGCGTTCTTTCGCCCGAATTTTCGTTAAAGGAATGATAAACTAAATATACTTTGCAGAAACTGTATCAGTTTTGAGATGGTACTTATGTCACGAAAATTGGAAAGATAAAAAATTAAACATCGAATAGTCAGCTCCCGCAAGGAGACAAGTGATTTCATTCAGGAAACGAAAATAAAAAAAATTGGTCTTGGTAACGCCCTTGACTATCGACAGTTTTATGAGTGAATAAATTCCATAGCATAAGATGAAACAGTAAAAGTATGGCAATAAAGTAGTAAAGTTTCATGGCGTATTTCGCGCACCAGTGACGTCTCTCTTCTGAAGATGAACGGTAATTTATGCAAAGTTAACATTAAATTTTGACTGCTATCCAAGAACAACGATGACGTCTAAAATCAAAACTGACTCCATCTCACATTGTCAAACTTTTTCACGCCTCAAAAAAATCAACAACAATAAACTTAAACATGCCGATCGATATTCGATATAATTAAATAGGAAATCGAAGAATGGGTTAAGGGACCCGAGTTTGAGCACTTAACGTCTTGTGATATAATCAAACGACATTCCCTTTGTTGTAACTAGTATTTATTCTCTGGTATATAAAGGCTAATATTCCATGCCTCAAGCCGTGTGGGCATGGAGTTTATTTGCCTTATGGTGAAGGCCTTTTAGGGATATCGGCTCCATTTCAGACATACAATTTCTTCATTTTAAGACCATGATTGCATTCATTCAATTTGAAGCCTTACTTCATTTTTTTCGCCTTTTTCAATTCTAGCACCCATCTCTCTCTCTCTCTCTCTCTCTCTCTCTCTCTCTCAACAAGTGCAGTGCCCATTCTCATACTAAACACGCCGGTTAATATCAGACATGACGACAATTTTGACGAATGATAACCTGGCGTTACATTTCCTTTATCAGACAACTTTTAAGAGGATTTCATAAAGAGATAAGATAAACTTTGTTCATTAAAATGTTTGAATATCTGGCCTTCTCCAGGGGTGTAAGTAATATTCTAAATGATAAATTAACAAAGTAGAAAGTCGATCCTCTCAGCTATCGCAACAAATACGTCCGTAATATCCTCTACTTAGATTAAACAATATTTTGTTCTGATTTTAGATTCATATATGACTTGATTAAATGATTTTCTGTCCCCAGGCAATGATATAGATACATATTTCTATACGAGTATCTTTTTTTCTCAATAATATTTCATGTTTTCTACTGAGATATCTTGATGCAGATCCAATATATTTGTACATTATATCTGTATGATAAGTAAACGGGGAAGAAAAGAAAAGAAAAAAGAAAGAAAAAATCAGGGAGGAAAATGTGAATAATAGAAAATGCTGGACCTTAGATTTGCAATTAGATAGAAGAAGCCCTGTTTGTTTCAGTAAGGTTACACCAGAGTTCACACTCCCTGTTGACAACATCATTTTAGGAGGTTTTACACTTCACCATGAAAATAAAAACATTAAAAAAAGGAACCGATACCATTCTTAAAGACTAGTAACTACAAAATGTTCAAATGCGAAAGGATGGTGCACATAAATCCCTGTGAGCTCTCTTCAATTTTATCTAAATCCAGCAAGACAAAGCGCCAGCACGTCTGATTCGGTGTGGCCTCCATTGTTAAGGAACAGGGTACAATACAACTATTGACATTGTCCGTGAACCAACACCGTTCAGTGTGACATGGGTTGATTTTGTTGACAGTTACATGAAAGATGGACGACATCGATCTCTGAGTCAACATGTGGGTCTGGTGAGGGCTGACAGGGTGAAAAACAGAGCAGATAAAAACTGCCTGATAACTTACAATAGGACTGATGTCTTTGGATTCTCGGCATCCTGTTATTGTGCCTGGCGAGAGAGAGAGAGAGAGAGAGAGAATAGAGAGTAGAAAGCGTCAACGCCGCTGACTTATTCCTCTTTTCTCTTGATTGAAGAATTATACTTTTAAATATTTTCTGTGAAATCGAACCCGCAGCTCTCAAATCTGCAACTGAACACATGATTTTCAGAGTCCTATTCTCCACTAGTGTACATGCACTGAATAACAAGTTTTTAATTTTTATTTTATTTTTTTCAGGCTGAACTTACGATGCCGTTACACACAAGATGATTAGGGCACTAGATTGTCTTCGTCTTATGTTCACCACGTCGACTTAATCAGAGAAAAAGACAATAATCCAGTTATTTCAATACAACTTCTATAAAAACAGATACATCCGGATACACCTACCCAGATGAACGGCACAGACGAGGAATATACAATAACTTAAGAGAGAAAGCACAAGCTCTTCAATTATTACTTTTATTATTTGAAAACTCAAGATCAGTAAGTGTGATCACCCCCTTTCACACCCTCGGATAATTTGCTCAACACCGACCAGCCACAATGTTGACATCACGACAGGGTTTGATTGAACGGGAGCGGGCGATGAACACAGCTCGCTACATGATGGACTCGAAAGTGGGCCTCTGCGTTCTCAAAACCAACACCCATGAAGACCGACTTCACGACAAGGAGAGGAAGAAAATCGAGGCTCAAATCCGGAGAAAACAAATGCATTTTGAGCAGGAAAAGAAGAGGTTTTTGCAGTCGCAAATGTTGTACAACTTCGAGCCCACCATCATAGTCGAGAGACCCCCGAGTCCAGAGGCGTGGATGCACTACGAACAGGTGGGTTTCCAAATGACATTATCCTTTCTCTTCTAAAACTGTTGACCTTGTTCACTAGTTTTTAAAACAAAAACAACTATCTTGCACCCGAAAGAATATTGTACATTTTCATTCTATCTGAAAAAAAGCTTCAATTTTTTAAAGAACGACTCAGTTCCTTGAAGCCGTTCTATGATCACTGGCATAGACGTAGCTGTACATTTATGATCATAGTTACATATATAGGTTTCCAGTCAACAAGAGGGGGTTAAAACTTGCTTAATCAGCCTTATTTTAGTAACGTCTCCCATTAGGGTTATTCAGATAATTATCAACGGACTTCACGCACGTTACTATGGCATTGAGGGGGCGTGTTTGAAAACCTTACACGCAAACTTTCGACTTTTGTACCCAATAAGTAATACGACCCTGTCCTTATGTGCTTTGTTTCTGACACATTTTGTTATAAAAGGATTCCAGATACTGGTACTACCAGTATTGAGCGCACTTTTTTACATACATTTTGTTTGCTTGTGACAGGAGTGCAATATGACACGTCCTTTCCAATGTAACAATCGATATGCTAGTACCGGAATAATACACTGTTCAAAACTTTGATCCATTTACTAATACATGGGTGCAGAGTGCAGAGGGTTTTTTCTTTCCTTTTTTAATGATTGAGACAACACTTCCGCTGTAACGAATCTTGTCTATCATCAACGGGTTCAGTTTCTGCTAATCTTCAGTTTGTACGAGGTATTTCTAGGGTGATCGCAATCAAGAACAAGCCTTAAATTGTTGTTTTTAAAAGTAACGGTTCACCTCGTCGCTAAAAAAACCAAGGTGAAAAAGGGGGCAGGCGGCTGGACAAGAAAGGCTCAAATCCCTACAATTCTTAGCGGTGTGCTTTAACAGTAAATACCACACAGCATACCCCGAATGTGCCATAAATTAATGTTTGCAGAACATTTTCAGGCAATGTTTTCTGAAATCAGCTGTTTGAAGTCATATTGGTTTAAGGAGCGATTGCAATAGCTTTACAGCCACCGTGTATATATACATAATTCACAGCTAGACAATCATTGCCTTATATAATTAATGACAAGAGGCATTTTTCGCGTGAGGGAATTTGGCTTTTAAGATCATGTCATCATCAAGGACCAATATTCAAGGGTTATTGATCAGTCTTTTCTTTGTATCGGCGTGTTTGCGTGTGCTTGACAAGTAAATATTCAGGAGGAAATATTAATATTTTACAACTCTCCAGGTGTTAGTTTCTCTCGTTAATGAAACTTTCAACACTCAGGAAAAGAACGAGAATCCAGCACGCATATATATTTATATGGATGTAACGCCAAGATTCGATCGAAATAGGGGCCTACACATATTAAGTGTCAGTACATTTGCCTTATTAGTAAGTACTAAAACAAAAACTTGAAGTAGACTGTGTATTACAAGAAAAAGGGAGCACACCGAAGTTCTTTTAAAGAGATTTACTCCCCCCCCCCCCCCCCCAACACACATATCTTGCTATTGCTCTACGGCGAATGTTATAAGAGTTATATAAATTCGACACTATCCCAAGAAATTAAGTGAAATGCAACCTCTTCTCCTGAATGCCAATGGGGGTCGTCTTGCTTGAGCACCTCGGTTATGGCACCCTGTTACAGACTATTGAAGTTTTAGGTAATCACAACGGTGTGTACCCTCCCCCACTTAGCTCTTACGACATAAAGAAGGTCGAACAAGACAAACAGTTTGTTTTATCGACCGTTGGTACTTCATAAACCATTTGATACAATCTTGTCACTGGAGAGAGTATTTCAAAAACCTAGGACTATTTATTTGTGACTTTTAAAAGTGCTGAAAGAGAAAAGCTTGCCAGCTAGTTGGTTATTTGGTTTTAAACTAGTTTTAATATATGCTACATACGTGGTATTCACCTTTAAACCAGCACTTAATCAGAAGGATGTACAAATACGAAAATGTATGATTAAGTGTGTGAATAGACGTTAAGTGGAAGCGATACAAAAATCTGCCTTCTGGCGTTCATATAATACAAATATTTACAAACAGTTTCATTTGCTCGACGCAACCCAAAGCGGCATTACTTGTTTAAGATGCTTGACAGCACAGGGGCGTAAATGGGAAAACATTCAACGCGTGACGTAATATATCAGCCCATTTTAAATTTATTATTCTTCAACTTACTAGAATTTTTAATGTTACAAATACAAAAGGAACTATATATTTACTTAATAATTCTGAAATCAGTTTTATTAATTTTTTTCCATCTGGGTCTTATTCCAAGTATGCGTTTCGGAAACATTTGCGTCACACGTTTCTTGATTGAGGAACTTACTATCATAACAAATATTCTTAATTCACTTCTTATTAGATATGGCATAATAACTAAATTCTTTCATTCTCTGATTTCACAGGCAATAGACGAGGACTACCCAAAGAAAGAGCCAGGCTACATGCGACCTATCCGCTCGCGTATTAAGACGCCTTCCAACCTCCCGACAATAGACGCCTTTACGGTGCGCAGTAAGAAAAAGACCAATATATGGGAGGAGGCTTTAGGAGACATAGATCAGACTAAATTTATTAGTACTGTCCCGCCCAGTGCTAGATTAAGCCAAGACGAAAGAGTGGACTTACAGAAAGGTTGGGTTTTTCACCGACCCCAATCTCGCCTCGAGGACCTTAAAAAGGAAGCGGAGGAGATGGCTAAACTCAAAAATAAGAAGGATCCGTATAAAATGCACACCAAGAAGAAGAAGGGTGATGGCAGGAGTAAGAAGGAAATTATAGAGAAAATTGCCGCCGCCAATGCGGCTCTAGATGATGACGGCGCTGCGGATTACTCAACGACTTTTATCACACAGTTACCAACTGATCGAGAACCCAGGGTGAAATTCTCTCAAAATTATAAGATTCATCCCTCCTCAGCCACAAGTGGTGGCGCAAGACAGCATCGGCGAGCTGCAAATTCACAAAAACTTGACTCGTCTTTTCCGGCGGGGTTCGAATCTAGCAGAGTAAATCGCCACAGTGCGGGTATACAGACAGCTAGCAAGAATGACACAACCGTGGCATTGTCGTCGCCAAAGCGGACTGCTACGTCGGCCAGTTCTGTCGGTAGATCGGCGATCACTGACACATAAATCTAGTTTTAATTCTCAGCTAACTTACGGGTGTTTAATGAATGGAAAAGGGCTGAGATAAAACAAAACGTACAGTCGGAAGGAGAATCGAATGCGTGTACGTATACTGGCAATACCAGTACACTGAAAACGATGATAACCCAAAGCCAAAAATGCTTACAATACGCTTAGGCTGATGTGTGTGAATGCCACATATCAACAGAGAAATTTAACAAAAATGTGTCAGCCGGCTTTTGACCAGTGTGAAGACATATTGCCCAATATGGATTCTCCCCGCTGTGCAGCACAAAGACCACGCCCCCGTGTCCTTGTCAGTTATTGTCACAAAAACAGATACCATGGCAATTGATTTCCGCGGCAGTCAGTTTTCCCTGGAAAACATGCATTGTCAATATGTGAATGAGTTTCGAACTGTGATACTTCCCGGACATCCGTCCGTCTTCTATATAAAATGCCATCGTTCCATTATTCTCCGTGCCAACTTTATTACTTATATACCCCACTTACTTTACGCACACACATTGTACGCCGCGCTGGTAGTTTCATTGCCATTTGTTCAAACTAGATACAACGTCAGCGCTTTCAGCACAGAAGAGGTTCTGTGGAATGTATCGCATTGGAGGAGACATTTCTTTGCGCAGAAAGCGAGATATACCCCTCATTTGCAATCATCCCTCGTAAGCATGTATGTTGCCATGGGTTTTGTTTTATGATATAATCGTGACTCTACCAAGCCAAAGCCAGGACAAGATTAGCATTGTCTTGATATCGACTTTATTGTCAATGCCCACATTGTGTGAGAAGCGCAGAATTTAAGTCTTCCAACCCTGTGTGCTATAGAACCTCATTAAAAAAAATTCGTGCGGAGTTTCACTAGAGCATTTCGAATAGCAAGACTTTCCTCAGAGAGAAAGTAACACATATATCTGTGTGAGTATAGAGAACTCGAGCCGTTGTCGGGAAAAGATTCGATAAAAATTTTGAGCTCGGGGTGAAAATGCTCTAGACAGTGAATGAGAAATTATTGAGATTAAAATGTGGAATTCCGATCCCTCCGAGCAATGCAACTGTGATATATATATATAACTATCAATCATAGACTTGTACATGAAAAGGGCCACTGCACTCGTCATATTATCAGTGACAGGCATTTCTGTGATGCAGATGTCATTCCGTAATACGCATAATTGTTATTCAATTTTTAGATCAAAAGTTTACATTGTGGCGTCTTGTCTACGCAAAGTCATATTGCAACGTCACCATTATTGCACGATTTGAGTTTTGAAGTCATATAGTATACCTTACGCACCAGTTCAACATGACGACAGTATAAATAGCAATTCGCACCGTTCTTCACTGTATCCATACAAAATGATTTTGCTACACATCAAGTGTAATCGTAAATGGTTAGTTTTTATGTTTTTGTGTTATTAACACTCCATGTAAAATGTTACATTATCTTTAATTTACTGATTGTTTACATGTGACAAAGTTAATAAAAAAGGTTTGTTAACAAAACGTCTTGTACTGTAGTCTTTTATTAATCAGTTTTCATCCGTTGTTCACATCCGGTTATTGGAAGTTGTACAGGAAAAGCAATAATAATAATAATAAAGAAGAAAAAAACAAGAAAAACTTCCACTGCAATGCTTCAAAAATTATCTGGATAATATTTTGTTTTAGGAAGAACAAATTCTTAGATATAGATCTGATATCATTACGTTATTTTAATACAGAAATGGCATTGATTTTATCTGTGTAAGAAAAGGAATAAGTGGAATTAAATGAATGAAAAAGAGTAAGACCATTTGATCTTACTTTAACTTGTATAATTATTCATCATCAGATATTGTAAAGTTAACCATCATCAATAAAGAGCCAGTTCCCATACACTAATATGCTGACGTTTAAAAGAAAGTGAAGCATTTTAAAAATTCCTCAATAATAAAAACACTGCAGAGAATGCTTTGGAATGTTTTGGAACACAAACACATAAAATGTTGCACTATTATCAGTGACACATACAAAACTGTATCATAAATGGAAACATGCAGCAATAATTTATCTGGCATCATAAACATTGATGTTTGGCATGATTTTGAAATGCAAAGTACAATGCATAGTTAAGCCTGTACGGAAAATATGTAAATAGTACATGTTTCAAGGTTTGATTGCATGAAAGCAATTAAATAGCTCCTATAAAAATGTTACACATTTTAATAAGAAACTCTTCCCAATCTTTACTCAAAATAGCACCAATTGATAAAAAATACCCTAAACTTTCACAGGTGACTTGACTCCATCTCATAAGAGTCATAACTGGGCCTGTCTTGGATCAACTCCTCTCTGCTGACACCTGCTGATGGATCTCTCCACTGAGACTCGTCTTCAGCTCTGTTCCTAGTCAAACCGGTGCTATTTTCAACATTCTTCCTGTCAGCAAAGCAGCGAAAAATATCCAATTTTTCAGACACGACATGTTTTGAAAACATAGCTTTGGCAAGGAAAGAAACAACCACAACTGTCAACAAAGAGACTAGCATGGCAAAAGTTCTAAAAGGAAACAGCTGTCCGCTGGTTTCGCTGTAAAATGGATATTTTATTATCACTGGCAAATGTATGAAGCTCTCTCCGGCCAAAAGTCTTAGTAAAAGTCCGACTATATAACCAACTATGGCTCCATATGTGTTTGTGTGCTTTTTAAGATATACCACGCATATCAGCTGAGGTAAGATGATCACAAAGACGATGTCTGCCGCCAGGATGAACAGGAAGTATACTGTGTGGACAAATATGGCCATGGTGGTTGCTATGACACCCACACCTACCACTGTGATTCGCTGAACCCACAGAAGCTCCGCCTCTGATGCCTGACAAACAAAAAAATTAAAAAAAAACATTACCTTAAAAATAATTGTTAACAAAGATGCCCAACTCAGTTCTAAAATTAATAAGAAAGATAACAACTGTTACAATAACATAAAGTCTTCTAAGAGGCTTTTTAATGATGATTATTTTCTGTATGACTTTGAAGTAAAGGAGCAACACTACTTGTATCTCCTGTACAACTGGCACTAAAATCCATGCGTTAGCACTAGTGTTTAAAAAGGCACTGTACCAGACCAGTAAAGCCACCTGGTTGGTTTTGTTATTGTTTTCATTTTGTTTGAGTGACTGTATTAGATACTATGATGATCCGAAGATAAATTTTACAATATGATCAATATAACATAATCCGTATAGCAATTCCATACTGCTCTCCACTTAGACCCCATTTCCATAGATTAGATCGATCTACTTTAGATCGACCTAACTCCCTGGAGGTTCACGCTAAATAGCTGTCAGCCGAGCAGACACGAAAGTTAATTACCCCCTTACAGCTTGTAGTAGGCGGGACGGACATTTAAGCCGGATTATCTGACAGTAATCTAGTGAGACTCCCCTGCAGGGATAGATCGATCTAAAAGCTCTGGGAATACAGCCTTACCTTCTTTCTGAATACTTTATTGTAAATGTTGTGTGTGAACATTGAACTGGAACCCAGGACTGAGCTGTCCGCAGAGCTCATTACTGCAGCCGAGACACCACCCAGGGCTGGAAGATAGGGAGATAAAATGATGATATATAGGGATGTGGTACATGTGCGTTGCAATGTACAGATATTTTAATATCTTCAGGGGCGGATTCAGGCCGTCTTCTGGGTCTTCCAGAAGACGGTCAGATTTTCAAGTTTACATTGACGGGTATCTAATTTTTTCTGTCGGAAGACGGTAAAAAAATGGAGGATGGATAAACAAATATAATATGGAAGACTGTCAGAAAATATCTCTGGATCCGCCCCTGATCTTAACATCTTAATATATTAAAATATATAATCCCACTCATTTACTGCACTCCAGGTTAAATGAAATGTGTGCATCCTTGCCCCTAATACACCTCGATGAAATTTATCTCACATTGGATGCAAGTTTACCACAGTTTGATTTTAAATTATAAGATAAAAAGTTATTAATAAGGTGCTTTACAATATAAAACAGTGAAATTTCAATTACCAATAACTGCTACAGCTGGTGGAGTGAAGTAATGGATGACATAAGGAAGGACCAAGCTGGATTCATTTCTGTCCATGGGGGATGAACCCAGGTCTGTTGTGTTCCACTCTGTGGGTATAAAGGAAACAAAATAACATTTAAAACAAAAAAAAAACTCAATTAGTCAGATGCCATTTTTGTGTGTTTAAAAATGTTTGTAAATCTAACTTAAATCAAGCATTTTAATATGATGAATTTTTTCGCTTTCCAAAACATTACAAAACATATAGCACTTTTCAAAAGTAAAAATCAATATACAGAGTTATAATTTCCGGATGTTTTTTTTTTTTTCAATTGGGTTTGGATAACAAACTGTAAATCATCTCCCAATTAGAAAGGCATTATTTCATCAACAGGCAGACAGACAGCTAAATATACTCATGTGATAAAATAATATATTCAACAGATGACGTAGCCATCATGACAGACAAACATCAGTTCATATCTCACAGTACCTGCAGACCTAGCCACCGCTCCCAGTAGCAAGGGGGGGACAGCCATGACCAGTGCTGCCACCCCTCCTACAACAGAGAGGACCTGGGCCTCGGAAGACCCTTTCACTGACAGCACTCTCTGGAAGTACGACTGCCAGGGGATGCTGCCCAAGGTCTAGAAGAAAATAAGGGGCACAATGTAGTTAAAAGTAGTCTTGAGTTGGGCCTGCACAACTAATTTGTATTTATATCAATATAACTTTTTTTGTAGACTGATGTAAGTTCATCTTTCCAGGTCTACAGTATTCATGAATAACAATGTTAAACTCTAAAAGTTATTAAAGTATTGAAAGCTCACAGGGATTTTACAAACTTCATCCCAAGCTCAAAGTCCCTCTTTGATGTGGACAATAACTCATCTTCATCAAATCAAAGATACCAGCAACAAATTTCTTTTTCTTTGCCAATATAGTTCACTCCCATGATTCAGTATTCCAAGAGCCTAGAAATTTCTTACCATTGCGATGAACAAATCCACCCATGCAGCTCCCAGGCTGGCGTCCAGTTCTCCTCCCCACTCTGAGGCCGTTTCCACTATGCTGCCCACAGAGGGATGTGTCAGGGCAAAAGGCACAGAAATCACCTGTATAAGACAATTTACAGAAACTTTTAACAAAAGGGGAAAAACTGTATTAGCTTTGGCAATAACAGCTGTATACTGGTCATTTCAATCAGTGGTCTGTCACAAACAAACAAACGTCCAAAGCATAGAATTTAGCTACTACATCAGTTAAACACTATACAGTGAATAATTCAGTAACTTTAATATAGATAAGTCATTCAGTCATACTTCAAATAAATATTTTTAAAGAAATCTATTCCTGGATTTACCATATCATAAACAGATATTTCAGTTGGTCTAATGAGAATATGGAACATCTACGCAGATTACATAACAAGACTGAGAATAAGGTTCCACCTGCTGAAGTGTTTAAGAGGGGGACACCGCTTCATCAATTTGGCTTAACACCAAGTCCAGGAATGAATTGCAAAAATATTCATATGATAAGGTATAACTCACCATGGCGACAACAATGAACACAAGTTGCACTATGTCTGTATATGCCACTGCTAACATCTGGCCAAACTGTGTGTATGTGACAGTGACACATGCTGACACTATGATTGACAGTGTGACATCCAGGTCCACAATGACACTTAGACTGGTGCCTTAAAATAAAATTTGACAGTTGCATTATGGGAGAGAAGAAGTCACATTTGTAAAGCTATGATCTTCCTGTTGGTAAAAGTAAAGATGAGTAAAGCCCATGTCAGCAGCATTTTAACATCAAATATGAATTAAGTAACAGTTACAGCAGGACAACATATTGGTTTTCATAAGATATAATGAAATGTAATCTGCTGTCAAAAAATAATTTACTTTTCTATTTACAAAACTACTAATAATTGTTTGCCCCACTAAACATTTTATAAGTTAACAACATCACCTTAAATAAGTGTTAAATAATTTGAAGTTTCCAGTTTTTTTCAGTCACTGTTGAAACAAAATAGGGATAACAATAAGGATACAATCATTATTACATATATTACATATCTTTAGGTGTAGAAACCAGGCATAAGGAACCATCTTCTGATTCAATAAACACAGACATTGTAACATTATATCAAGCAGCTTCAATTCTTACTTTTTTCAGATACATCCCCTTAAAAAAAATCAAGCTCAGTCTCACCTAGAGCGGCCAGTATGGAGGATGACCAGAAGATGTCCCCACACAGAGCTGTGATGTACAGCAGTCCAGTCACCGTGTCCCCATAGAGGAGCTGGAAAGGGTCAAGCATGGTCAGGTATCTCTGGTCCCTCATTGGTTTGGCAAAGAAAAGACCACCTGAATTAATAAAAATTAATATTACCTTAATAGTATGGATATATCCTTTTATTCTAGATATTGTTGCAGGTCACATGGCTGTTTTATATGCATATCATACATGTACAAAATTTAATTTTCCTTTTGATTTTTCATTTCAATTTTCACTTTACAATTTGTTTTCTGGTGATATTATATTCCAAAACATCTTTGCATCTAAATCATTCAATCTTATTACTGGCAGTATGAGCACATCTTAGCTCTGGACAACTTTACAGTTGTGACTGACATTGTGACAGACACTGTGCTAAAATAAAATAATATCTATATTGTATTACGTAGTTGTGCCTTCAGCAGAGTTTAATTATTCAAATGTGGTACAAGTGTCTTAAATTGTGCTAATACAGCTAAGTGCTCTCCTTTTTGTCTATTTATACGTATTACTTAACATCTCATTTTGCATTATAATATATAACTCCCTTACCAAGTATCAGTCCTAGGAAGATTCCAAATGGAGCCAGGGTCCATATGACACCCTGACTGGCGACAGACTCCGCTGTGCCATTTAGAAAACCTCCTCCCACCACTGTGGCTGTAATTTCAAGAATAATATATGTGAACTTGAAGGATAAACTACGTGACAAGACTGGCAAATACAGAGAAATTAAACTTGAGAGAAATCAAAAACACACCAAGTAGGTGTTAGTAAGATTAACAGTTATATAGACAAAAGAGCAATTTTCACACAAAAAATAGTTATAAGTTTAATTTCTCTATACACTTTTTGAAAAGAATCAAAATAAATAAATAAATAAAAGTACATATTCACAAAAGTAATGATGCTTTGACAGTTATAAAATAAGTCTAATAAACATGTTGCACTTACACAGTAACATTACCTTTTGTTTAGTTGTAAATGCTTTTTTACTGGTATGATGCATTTGGTCACAGTGAGGTTATTATATAAATGGATGGCATAAGACAGATGTCATTCACCTACATGTACCTATCATTGTATACACGCCCACCAAAATGTTATGTTAAACAAAAGGATGGCATTTGACAGGTGTCATTCACCTACCTGTCATTGTATACACGCCCACCACAATGTTATGTTATACAAAAGGATGGCATTTGACAGGTGTCATTCACCTACCTGTCATTGTGCACACGCCCACCACACTGTTCTGCTATGGCATATGACAGGTGTCATTTACCTACCTGTCATGGTGAACACGCCCACCACACTGTTTATCTTCCTGCCAGCCACTGCAGAGATCTCTGTGTCAGTAGAGCCATCTACAGGGCGGAATTTCTTTGCAGCAACAATTCCTACGACTAGAATCACTATATAGAGGAAGATCAACACACTGAGTCCTACAATACTGATCCCCTCCATCTGTACTTCGGTTGTTGATTGCTATCTAATGTAATATATGATCTGAAAATAATGTGAAAATATCAAAATATTAAAACTAAGTACATGTATAAAAGATGTTGATTGCTCTTATTTTACTTTTATACAAACTTGTAAAATTTATTATAAGTCAAAGTCTGAAATATTTAACACATCACTAAAACATGTTAAGAATTCTGCTGTTTTGCATTCAATAACTTTATAAAGATAATTGCACGCCCATAATCTAATTTATCAAGCTAAGATTTTACCCTAGTCGCTTCCTACAGCTGCCTCTGTAAATAACATTACGTCATTTTTTAAACATATGGCATTAGTAGCCAATCGCGTCGCGGGTTTGAATCACGTGGGGATGATGACAGAGACGACGCATCTTGCATGCTTTCCTGAAGACACTTTTCAGCTCACAGCTCAGCAGTACGGACGAATAAGCCAAGCACTAAAGTAGAAGTCAATCCCGAACAACATCAATACCAATCAAGGGTAAATTACTGCCTTCGTTTATTCACTTTCCCATCCAACCCTATTCCCCTTTTACATTCAACTCTCATGCTTCTGTCCACATTTCTCAACACTTACCTAGTATCAATTCTTATGATACTCAAATAGTTGGCGGCAAGTAATCCCCACCTTTTATGATCTACAGAGTTTAGCTATAAGCGTTGCGTAATCCAACATAATATAAAATGCAATTGGCAGCTTGCGAACCGCGTGATCCATTACGTAGGAAGTGACTCCATTGCCCCATTACTTTATCCATTATCAACCCTCATAAAATGAACAAAAATTGATATATGAATATAAAGTCTTAGCTAATGATAAAAAATACTAGTAGCTGCTGTTGATAATTTAATGAGATGCAGGTACAAAGAGACTATACAGCTGATAAGCCTAGATATCTTTCCATGTTTACAATTCCCATCCATTATTCCAAAGATGCCCTAATATTGCATTTCTAGTTTAGCAAAGGCGAACAAGCATAAATTGTAATGTAAAAATATCTGAACATGTTAATATTTTCCACTGCCAACTCAGAATCCAGTTCTTTGCTTTGCTTTGCTTTACTTGTACACTGTACTAGTGCATATATCCTACCAAACTTCTATTCCAACTGTGAGGGCATTAGATGATATATAACTTAAATTCTCTGAGCACAATTACAGCACATGGCCAGCACTTTCTTTACCAGGGCTGAATTCATACAGAGACAAATATACTTCATTCTGATTGATTTTCCATTCTTTGAAAAACCCTACTGAGCTTTCTAGATCATTTTTTTTAATATAACTTGTATCAAACAAAATCCAACATTGTTTCTCCCTGTTATTAAATTTTGTTGGTATCCAAGCATATTGTTTTTTCATGACTAAATCAGCTAAAAACCATAATTGTTAATGTTGTATGTTCAAATAAGTAGTTTAATAAGTCATGTAAATATGCTACACCCCATGAATGATACTACTTAACTGTGAAATAAAGCATATTCCACCAAAGAACTTACTAGCTAGCATAGAGATCCTTTATTAAATACTTCAAAGCTTCCTCTACTAGTACTAGTACTTGTGTCAAGTAATAAATATTTTAATTCTATAATGGCATCTTCTTTTGCCTCCACAAAAATGCAAGTTGAATAAAAAAAAAGCTGTAATCAAACATTTCTAAGTTACAGTAAAAAAAGTAATATTTACCTGTGAAATAGGATTTCAAAGTTGGCTAGACATCTGTAGGTCAGAGCCAATCCAACTTTATACCTTATAACTAAAACCTCACTGTGCCAATATCTCATGGACACCTTCACCAGTATACTCAAGATCATGTACTGAACACTTCTTGAAAATTAAATATGTTTACATAAGAAATAGACAGCAAGGCTTGCATATGGACAGACATTGAATGAAAAGGCCAAAGCAGCAGATTAAAGAAAAGCTGAGGTCAGATTACGGGTGCATGGACAGTACACATGTTTTTATTTTTTGTGTGTATTTATTATTTTCATTACTTCTTCAATCTAGCACAATAGGTGAAATTGGCATTAGGCGTGAAGTTATAAATTAGGCAGCAAAATTCTATGAACTTTGGATAATCTGTTATTTCAGGCCAAAGATATCCTCCTACAACCCCTTTACCTTTAAATTTTTAACCCATGGAGCTGCAGCACCAATTGATCACTTACTGTGCCAACACAGGTGATAAACCTACAATTTGTCTAACACATGTATGACAGGTCTTTTAGAAGAGTCATCTACCAAGCTGTTGTGTCTACATACAGCTTGACAACCAGTGAATTTAAAATATCTCCAGTCCACCAACGAGATAAAGGTACAATTCTGACCTGAAAAAAAATTGGGCTAGAGCCCCTTAATCGTGTTTACAATTCCCATCTGTTGTACTAAGATTGCTCTTTTTATTGATTTAAATAGGTACTTTTGACATATTTACTAGGGAGAAAGACATAAAAGAGTACATATATATAAAATCGCAAACATAATTCACACAATAAAATCACATAATAAAACCATTCTAATATAAATAATAAAATCAAAGTCAGGTCAAATGGTCAAAATGTGGTCAAGTTAAAATATTGGACAGAGGAGTATAAAAAATTTTTAAAAATTTTAAAAGCTTAAGTTTAAAGTTGCACCATCTTATATTAGAAGGCATCTGCATCATAGCCTGGAGGGTTTATTAAAAATCAAATACTCTCTGTTAAGCCTGGGGACGGAGTGTACATGATGGGTAGGAGTAGAGCATAATGACTTAACAAGGTTGGCATTAAAGGTAAAAAGGCTAGCCGATCAATTAAATTACCTTGATGGATATGACCTGTAAAATGGACTTTGCCATATTGATCATGCACATACAAAATTGTAGTACAAATTGCTGGTGGCTAATACAAATATAACGATAGGGCAATTTAATTTTTCTGTGACCAATTTTTTCCCCGAAACCAATAAATGGAAAAAGTGTGTGTGTGTTTTTTTTTTTTTTCAACTGAATCATACAACTGCATTATCCAAATTGTTTGCTATAATACTAGTAATCAAGCATAGAAAAATTACTGACTTAACTGTGTACCAAATTATTCAATGTATATATTTTCCCTTACTCTGATACCCATTGTTTTCTTTTTTAAACAAAATCTCATAATGGTATATCCTTTAAGAAACTGCCTTTAGATATTAATTAAACTTCTTAATCTACCATAAGAAAAATTTACCGATTTCTTATCTTAACCAGCCCAAAGTCGGTCACTTTTATGGAAGGGGTGGCAATACAATATAAGATCTAATATGAACATTCACTTATACTCATTATTACAGCACGTACCTAACTTCCAAGTTCATTTGGTCACACATTCAAATTTATTAAATCTACCCCAACCCCCACCAAAAATTCTGCCATAATTACGTACTATGCCGACGAACTTCAGATATAAAATGGTCGAATATCAGAAAAAATAAGAATCGACAGAAGAAAAGATCCCAACTCACCATGTACCAATACTGAGAGTGCCCATTTCCATTTCGTGGTGGCCTCGTGAGTTGGGAACACGACTAGCGATGTGGCTCCACGACAACTTGCCATGAAAATTACACGATACGTGATATGGTTTAATAACCTTAGACAATTCAAAACGTCACCATTTGCAGTGTCAGAAAAATTGTTCTCCCCGAGTCAATAGATTACACATATAATCACCTCGTTGCCCATAAAGTTTACACTAGTAACAAAAACTGTGGCACGTTTAGGGCGCAGACATATTTGAAATGCCCGGATGGTCTTGCTCTTGCCATATGCTTTGACGTCAGTGGCTGTAGTCAGGCTTAAATATATGTAATTTTTTTTAATAATTTGAAATTAAACTAAGCACACCTTTCACAACATCAAATACAGTTTACTTGGTTAATATAAACCAGTGACTGTCGAACTAAATAAAATATGTATTCCTTACACTCACCACTAAGTATCAGATGGGGGATTAGCTCAAATGGTAGAGCGCGCGCTTAGCATGCGCGAGGTAGCGGGATCGATGCCCGCATCCTCCAAAGTTTTTTTTCTTTTTTTTTTTCATTTCCATGGTTCCTTTACTTCAGATCTGTACATGTTTTTCTATAAAATAAATCCTTATAATTATTTTTATTTAGCATACTAAAAAGCACACAAGGAGTGCACAACTCTCCTAATCCCCTCATTATCAAACTGAATGGTGTGATCTCCTTACCTACAGAGGAAAGCCCCGTGAAGTACCGCAAAATGATAAGTCTGCACATGTACTACAAGAAAAGCGGAAAGAGTTGAGGTCTGAAAAAATCATTGGCCCGGTAAAGAAATATTACCAATCACATCCTTATATCTTGTTAAATGCACATGTATTGTTTACTGAAAATACCCTTTCTTAGAGAAAAAAAAACATTCTGGACATTCAGGGAGTGTTTTATCAAACGAGAACTGTTTTATATTTTGTTTTATATTTTACAATACCAATCGATTGACAAAGTGTAAAAGGTGCTCTTTTGAAACATTCCATAAGCGTGGATTATAAATTGTAATTATGTTATAAAAGGGGTTTGGAAGCAATCATATTACTGAACCTGTAAGAAAAACATTCGTATGTTATTATAAACACCAAGATGAAAGCTTATTTTGTGTAGATATCGTCGCGCCAGATTACCCGCAAGAAAGGTGTCTTGTATGAGAAGTCCTGACTATTCTTTACTATAACCCAAATAATGCTTGTGCAGTGGCCTTTGCGTACCGAGTCACAACCCTTAGACTGTATAGTTATAACGCTTATTATGATTCATGAATCGGGCGCGCATTTCGAAATTACAAGCCCTGAACGTGTACTTTGTCCTATTGTAACTGCCACCTAGATGAAATAAGGGGACAAATTTGTTTCGACTGTGGACCTATGGTGATTAGTAACGAGCTCCCTGTACCGAATTATGCTGTATGCGCGTCTGACCCGCTAACGGAGGTGATATGTAGAAGATACGTTGCCATAAACACCGACGTAATTCTAAGTATAAAATACCGTTTACTTTATGCCATCACATTTATACATCCAAACACGGATTACTGAACGTATCGAAGGCAAAAGAAGGAAATTTCATGGACGCAGAGGTTGGTCAGCTTCTGTATAGAAAAAATGCAGGATTAGAAATCAGGTCGAAACCTTGTCGTTAAGGGTAAGTTAAACCAAAGACGGGTCAAAACGTTAAATCCTGAATTAATTAACAGTGAAAGTAAACTGGGGGTGTATTAATATGTGTACGTTCAAAGAAATGGCACTGTTATTACACAATTGTGTTAAAAAGCGAGCGTTAAAGGTCATGTTAGTTGAAGCGATTTTTATCATTGTCCATTTATATGATTAAAACCAAGACCAAAAACTGCATACAACATATTTTATTATAAATAATGCATCTCTCTCTCTCTCTCTCTCTTAGCAAAAGGTTCACACAAATAAATTTTACCATGAACAGAAAAAAAATTAACATATGGGGCGGTCTACGACGTGCTCAAAATTGGACTTTTGAGACAAAACATCTCGTACCGAAATGAACCCAAACTTAACCTAACCCCCTCTCTCTTCCTTTGTTTCTATATAGGAAGTAATTCTCTTCGAAGACAGTCTGGCTTATCATGAGACATCCTAAATGGTATTTCAAGGTAATATTGACAACTGACTAAGTGCACGGGAAATAATATGGCGTCTGGCGGTTTTCTGAAGCAAATACTGGATGACGACGCACTGAACAACCCTAAAACACCCCAGTTCTCATCTTCGAAACCGGTGCCCCGAAATGAAACGCATTCTCCTATTCTTATGCCCAAATCCCAGGAGCTTGCTCTTGCTACACCGCGGAGAGGGAGTCCCAACCAGAGTTATTTTAAACTGAAAGAAAAAGACCCAACAAAAGACCAGAAAGTCGAATTTAAAAACGGCCAGTTAATAATCTATGCGAAATCACCACCACCTCCTAGAGCGCCGATCCCAGCCTTGGATATTGAAGTTCCCAGCGTTTTCGGTGTTCCCGCCAATAAAAGACATTCGATCGCGGGGAAACCAAAACAAAAGGAGGGCTACAAACCAGGAATGCAGACACTGAAAATGATTTGCTATAACGAAAAAGAAATGGAACAATACGATCAGCAAAAGACCAAGCGGACTATGCCCGTAATGCTGTATAGGGATCGCAACAGGAGGCTACTGGAAGCAGAGCAGGAGCGCTTAAAAAAGAAATGCATACACGACAAAAGGTTTAAACTGTTGCAACTTTCTCTAGTGTCGCTGAACCCGGACGATGAAAAACCGTCTAAGTTTTCCAAAGTTGCTAAGAAAGTCATGGTGTTTAAGCATTTATACTCGCCGTTTTGATTTACATCAATATTGCTTTTGGAACCGGGAACATATCCCAGAAAGGGGGATGTCACTAGTCTTTCCTATTTATAAGTTGACAGCATATAAAGTGGTACTGTCATTGTTTGACCGTTGGAGGTTTTCGGGGCATGGGATGCCCTTGGACCTATACGGAGCCTTGGCGTGTAGGCAGAATCATTTGGAGCCAATATTCCCAAATTGAAACTCTGTACTATGTGAACACGACGAGTCTTTTGAAACGTACATACTTTGACACCATATTATATATAGATAGATATCGTTTCATACAAACACGACAGCGTAACCCTCGCAGTTAAGGAACAGGAAGAGTGTCCCAAAAGGGAAGTAACTTGTAGCACTATTTTCCACCTGTACGTTACTTTATCGTGATACGGAACATAAATCGTTCCTCATTTCTACAAGTATAACAAAGATACTAAGAACAATATTTACTTGACGTTTCACCATGGATAACATTACTTTAAGGAGTGTTTAGGTTAATTTTTGATAGGGAGACACGTATGAATTTAATTTGCACTATCAACAGTTAAGTGTCATTTTATAATTTTTAATTGCAAAAAAGTAATAAAAAATGCGCTATTGTTTTCATATTGACTAACTGTTGAACGAAAGTTGATAATTGAAATTAACATATACCCTTTCCGAGAACGGAGCTGCCTCTTATAGAATTATCAAAGGTAATAAATTTTGTTTCTTAATCCTAATAAATAATCTACCCTAAGGAATATGAAAAATAATAGTGGAAATGGATGCAATCAGACAAACTATGCCTACAGACACTCTCTCCCTCTCTCTCTCTCTCTCTCTCATACACCCCGTTGTTTGCTTTTACTACGATGGTCATTTGCTATAGTTAACATATAGGCCACAGAAGTTCAAAAATTGAAGCAGTATCCGTAGGATAAATATATAGAGACGGTAACAAAAACCAACAACATGAAGCAAATAAAAGAAAAAGTGATTACAATAACACGATAAAGGAGACGTTTTCATAATGAAATAATAACTTTCACAGAATGCAACCTGTTGAAAGAAAACCATTCAAACAAACGAAAAATGAAATTTAGAAGGATTAATGTTGTTGCTAATACAAAATGACAAGGTCCCTGCAAGGTTAAATGCATGCATGAAGAGAACAGTGAAACAAAGGTTTTCTGCCAGCTTGCGAATTGGCATGGCTTTGTCTGATACCTGACCAAGCGTTTAATATTAAACCAAAACAGAGAAATGACATATTCAACATGTGTCAAAGGGAATTGGAGACGTGATTGTGGAGCCTGGGATAAGTATAGCACGGCTTTCTTTGGGGGTATAAAGAGACCGTTTTTCTGGGTACGTGTTGTTACGTGAAGTTAAACCACTGTTTACAACACACAGACTTCATTAGTCTTGACGCTGACGCCGAAACAGGTGAGTAAAAACTTGAAAAGCATGATATTCCGTATATGAAATGATCAATGCTATTTGCTCAAAATTTATTTTCCATAATAATAATATTAATTAGCTAGTAGAAGATGAAACGTCAGATGTCGTGGCTAAAAACGGATTCATGAGGAGAATAAACAGATATACACTTGTATCACTTCGATAATAATAAATTTTTATTCGTTTGGTTTTTCTGAAAGTAATGCATATTGAAAGTGAATAGGATATGAGGAAGGTATAGACATCGACATAAGGAAACAATATTTACCAAGGAATATTCCACAATTCATCTTGATAAGATGGAGACTCGCTCGTTGTGAGTCGGGCCTACAATGTTGCTACAGTACGGTACCATTTATATGTACTTTGTATTGCATGTAATCCGGTATTTCTGACAGAAAAACTAGACTTTCATACTTTTTGCTACTAAAATTTTAGGTAAAAAACAGTGATGATAATCCAGTAAAGAAGAAACATGGCGTATTCTTGAAATCAACATGAAGCCTAACGCACCATTCCTAAAACTACTTTTGGACGGCGGCAGGGGAAATGAAACCATAAGCACGTCAAAACGGCAACCAAACAACAAAGCTTCGTCAAATCTCGCAGATATTCGAGATCTGAAGATTTCCACTAGATCGCTGCAATCAAAAGTCGGGCAGAGCACCAGAAACTTAAATGGATCCCAGAAAGGGTCTGAAAGAGGTGATCAGCTCGCTAACCAAGATATTGTTAAAAATGGAACTACGCAAAACTCTAAGAACACAAGGAAAGAGAGCATTGCCACAAATGGTTACAAGCTAGGTATGACAACACTGAACATGATTTGTTCGAATAAAAGTGAGATGGAACAAGTTGATAGACAGAAAAAACGTCGCACTCTTCCCGTGGGCCTCTACAGGGAACGCAACCGAAAATTCTTAGAAGAAGAAAAAGGGAATTATCTCGGTAAACAGTTCGTCTATGACAAACGTTTTCGAATGCTACAATTGTCATTAGTGCCTCTGGACCCGAGCTCTTTGAAACCTTCAAAGTTCAACAAGGCCGCAAAGAAAATAATGACGTTCAAGCACCTGTATTCTCCATTCCGTTAACGATGGCGTTTGTTTGAATACAATCACTCAGAAAACTTTTTTGACTTGATATTGTACAATGTATCGGTGTTATTAATAATACTTGTGGATCTGCACATATACTACATGATTTTTGGTAATTCCATTTGAACAAATAGCTGTACAAACCACGTACATATACGTGACTATCAAAATATGTTGCTTCCGTGTTAGTCACATGATTCCTACGCTGTGTGCTTTCTAGTTTTTTAACTAAATAAAATGTATGCATGTTTTAACATATAAAATATAAAAAAATCTCGTGCATATACTTTTACTTAATTTCCGTTTTCTGGCACGGTCTATTATACTCGCCAAAACTACATTTATTTATATTAAAATAAAATGGAATTAAGATTTTATGAATGGATCCACGCGAGATAAGGACAAAATGATCAAGCGTATACGCTACAAAATAACTGATAAGAAGTCCCCAAAATCCAACGCTCTGGAGGTCTTGTTGTCATACAGGAAATGTATTACAGTAGTAGGCCTTCATTGATAAACGCTGTGGGCACACTGGTGTATGGAAAATGAATTTATTTTCCTCGTCGCGAAATATGCATGAAAAACGAAAGCAAGTCTACAACAGTGAATATAATGGGCAAGCACTTTGCTCTCCATATGCGTCATCTGTTTATTAAATCAGGTTAGCATTAACCAAAAATCATAATTTTACTTTCAATTTCTGCATCATATGACCACCATATTTCGAAGATAAATAGTACTGTCATGGAATTGGTTATCAACCATAATCCTGAATCATCAAAATTATCAGATTTGGCCCTGTCAGTTTTATTTCACATTCTGAGCTGGAGTTAAGAATTTCATGTACCAGGGTATATTGCATAGGTTATGTAGCGGCATTCTCTGGAGTAACAGGCTGCATTCCCACAGATTTTAGATTGATCTATCCCCGTGGGGAATCTCACTAGATTACTGTCAGCTTAGCCGGCTTAAATGTCTGTCCCGCCTACTAAAAGCTGTAAGGGGGTAATTAACTTCTATGCGCGCTCGGCTGATAGCAATTTAGCGTGAACCCCCAGGGAGTAAGGTCGATCCAGATGGATCAATCTAAATCTCTGGGAATGCAGTCATAGATTTCAATTCTAAAAAATAATCAAATTAACAGGATTTACATAATGATGTGTGAAATGCATGCATTGCCTTGGAAGTAAAAGAAGTCTTACAATAACAGATAGAGTTCGTCTTCACACATATCTGTAGCCAACGTTTCTCCGTCAATTGATAAAGTTAAAACTGGACATAAAAATTAGACTGCATTCCCAAGGATTTTAGATCGATCTATCCCCGTGGGGAGTCTCACTAGATTACTGTCAGCTTAGCCGGCTTAAATGTCTGCACCGCCTACTAAAAGCTGTAAGGGGGTAATTAACTTCCGTGCGCGCTCGGCTGACAGCAATTTAACGTGAACCCCCAGGGAGTTAGGTCGATCCAGATGGATCGATCTAAATCTGTGGGAATGTAGTCTTATACAGCCAATATTGAGAAACTGTCTTAGGCCACATTCACAATCAAAGTTGATTCGCGGGCTAACAGATCCGCGGATCAAATTGGGCCGACCCATTTCAGAGCTTACCACGTAATCCCCACAGGGAATCTATTAAGGGTCTATTGGGGTACTATGTGACAAGTTCTCAAGTAGGTTGGCCATATTTGGATCTGTTAGAGCGAATTCAGAACAGCGGACTAACAACATGTGGCCGACCCACTTGAATGCTTGTTGCGTAATCACCCCGGGGAATCTATTCAGTGTGTAATAGAGAATTAAGCAGCAAGCTTTTTAGTGGGTTACCATATTTGATCCGCAGACATGTTAGTCTGCTGTTCTGAATGCGCTCTTAGTCCACGGCTCAACTCAATCTGAATGCGCCCTTAAACTATCGACCTGCATGACTGATCCTTATCACTGTTCTTAAAGGGGAGTGGCACATTCCCTTAAGTCGGATAGCTCATATATAATCTGTCCTTTCTACTTGTTTGTGAAAAATAGCGTGTGTTATCAAGGTAAGAATAATATTGGCAAAATTTAAATTATATTTTAACTTTTCACTGGTTATAGTTTCTTTTAACAGCAAGCAGACTTTTCACCACTTCTCTAGCAGTGGGTCGAGACGTAGGGTCTTCGCTCCAGCATTTCGTCATGACACTCGCCCACGCGTCACACGCAGATGACACCTTTCGGACGTCTGGACGCACTCCCTTACGGACCACATTTCTGTGAATGTCGTCGGAGGACCTCAGATTGCCAAAAACCCTTTGCCCGTGCCACAGCTCCCACAAAAGCAGACCAAAGCTGAAAATATCGCACCTGGAATTGTAAGGGCCTGGTTCATCCCAAAGCTCAGGAGCTCTGTAAGGGTCGGTACCGATGCCTTTGGTTTCGACGAGGTAGGTTGCCTTAGACTCGCCGACGTCACACAGCTTCACTGTCCCATCGCTTGTAAGCTACGAGAGATAGAATTCAAAATACATTATAATCACACGACTGCAACCAAAATATCACATTAATATTGTGGTAGGTTTTAATCTACTGAAATTAACATTTTTAAATGGTCTCACAGCTAGGGGAAAGTTATCGCAACAGACACTGCAAAACGAAAACGTAATTTTAATTTCATGAACGAGCTGGTCATCGAACCTACCCCACCCCACCCCCACCCAATAAAACATTTAATTATCGCCCGAGACTCGCCAGATAATTTTCAGCTTTGATATCTCTATGAGTGATCCCAATCGCATGAAGGTCGGACAGTCCCTCGGCTGCCTGAAGAGCCAGTCTCGCCACAAAGCGCACGCCTGCTTTAAATTCGGTACTTCCTTCTAAGTTGCCAGGCAAGAACTCTCTCGAGCTTTCAATATGGTGGCGCAGTGTCCCGTCCTCACACAGCTCCATGGCAAGGATGAGGTAGAAAATGTCCCCTTCGACATATTTTGCACAACCAAGGAAGTCAATGAAATGCCGGCTGTTGGCAGATTTCAATTTTCTGAAATGTATTTACACGGCAATATGATTTTATTATAAATGTGTGTGTGGTTTGTATAATAATGTTTATAATTTCTATGAGTTTTTTATAAAGTCAATTATCCAACTACTTCCTCAACAATAACGTGGCATCACACAAGTCCAATGACATTTCTGTTAAGTACAAATATGAAATGAAAAGCGATACATCAAACATTTTAAGCTAACGTTTTTAAATTTGTATATGCAATAAATATAATCACCTCATCATATCATATTCCCTAAAAATGTCGAGATCATCTGGATATTCGCGCATTGAGTTATCCGTGAGGCACAGTGTTTTGATAGTCTTTATAGCTATGGTGCGGTTGTGCAACGTTGCTTTATAGACGTTCCTTAGTCCGCCTATGAAGCCGGTGAGTGTCTTTTGTCGAAGGATATGCGGCCAGTTTTCAATATCACCAGCTTCGAAGTCATACTGATGGACACGGGTTGCTTCAAATATTTTCACCTTTTTGTGCAATTTTCTAACCGCCTGAGCTTCTCTTTTCAATTTGGATCCAATATTTTCAGTGATTTTGACATCATGCAGCGCGGTTGCCAACCCCAAATCTGCGTCAATCCCGTCAAGGATAACCTGGAAAGCAAATTCTTGTGCTTGGCCTGCATCCAGATAGTACTCAGAAAACTTTGTAAGGTTACTTGAGGATTTGATCAAGTCAATGTATTGCTTGGCTGTTGTTTCCATAAACGTCACTTTACTCTTTTCGTACCGCTCCCCCTCGAAATCTTCTGTTGAGAAATAAGCGACGTAGGTGATGCCAAATGCTGAAGAAACACTAGTGTAGAAGCGACTGCTGGTCAGGATATCACGGAAAAGATCCAACTTCTTCTGAAACGATTCGTGGTCTTCGACGGCCATTTGGAGCTGGGTATTTGGTGTAAACGGTTGCTCATTCAAAATGTTATTTTCAATATTTTGGAGGTCTTTAAGACAATTGTTGGTAGTATGTACAGTTTTTTCGCGAATGAGATCGCGATAAAATTCAATGCATTCTTTGACTTCTTCAGTTTTGTCAGGATTTAAAACCTCTTCAAACCGAGCTTTAATCTTCCGGCTAATTTCTGATTTCACAGTGGGCCAATCTCTCTCCGTCCCGACGGGGTCAGGGCACTCGCTTTCTTCCCACGTGGTGAAGTAAGACGTCTTCTTCAAAAGAATTTCTTCGAGTTTACTTCGTAATCCACTGCACTGCACTCGTCGGAATTGAGCAAGCTGTTCTTTCTCCCTATTTACTTTCCCTGCCAATTTACGTAACTCTTCTATGATCTGGGAAGTGCATGTTTTGTAATCCTTTGACTGTAGAGAGTGCCCGTTAGATAACTGGTTGCACGTGAACGACCCAGTCTCGAGAAGTCCCCTTAGGCATCTAAAATAAGATGCAAACATCTGTGACAACGGTTAGGGTTTTTTCGGTGTTTTTATCGTTATATCGCTAAGAAATGTGATGGATGCTGCAAAGAACTGTAATGCGACAAAGGTCTTTATAGCGGCACATTTATTAAAATTGTAATACAAATTTGCTTTAACAAAAAGATTTCTAGCTAAAACTTTTTCAATCTCCTTATCTTTTAAAAATGTTTCTCCTCATACCTGCAGTAGTAATCCAGCTTGTAGTACACAGCAAGTGAAACAACGCCACACAAAGATGAAACAACTTTGTCGAATCCCACGTCGTGTTTGCCATTTCGACGAGACTCATTGATCTGGATGTTTGAGAATAAAAACACAAGCCATCAGATTCGAAAATTGCATAAAGTGATTGTGGTATAAGATGTAAAGATTAGTGTGGCGCTCTATACATCATTCCGAGGAGGCTGACAAAAACACAGGCAGATAGACGGAGATATTGGCATCCGGAGAGGCAGGTACGAGTATATATATATATATATATATATATATATATATATATATATATATATATATATGCTTGATTACTCACCAAATACCTATAAAGACTTTCATTATTCTACATTAATAATATCATCATCATCATCGCAAAGATTATTATTACTATTATCATATATTTTCATTATTATTACTGAGACTTACAATTCATTGCGGACGTACTATAATTTAATTTCCATTGTAAAGGAACGCACAGACTGATATAAGTATTTTAAATAATAACTAATATTTGCCGACATTACTTAATGGGGCCAGCAAAAACAGAACCTTTAACAGGTCATATTAAACGCTACATTGCCATTTTAACAACATCATAAGGCTGAATCTTGGGCGGTAATGGTCTACCCTCTGACATCAGGGGCTTCTAAAATAGTATACAATATTAAAATATTTAGATCTTGGAACAGACTACTACACATGCACTAGCACTCCCTGTGGTCAGAGAGCACTAATGATCTTGGTTTGAAAAATCTTCGACCTATTCACCTACTTGGCTGCGCCGCGGGTTAGATAAAACAAGTGGGCGCTTGATTACAAACTGCTGTCAAGAAACCACCCAATCAAGTCAACCAAAATAGGATGACTGTGAATTATGAAGAGAAAGAACGAGATAACGGATGGATGACTTAGCAGGGAGTATGATCAAGCATATACGTCTTGAAGAAAGCTAAAAATAAGTTTATAAAAACCGTCCTGAACATGGTTTTTCCCCTCGCCTGTATTTTCACCCACCTCTTTCAGTGACAAAGTCAGCAATTGCTCTTCTTTCAGTCCTGGCCATTCAGTCCGCAGTTTCTGAAGAATATCTCTGTACATGCTTTCCCGTTCTTCCTCCGGCACAGAGTCCCATTTGTTACAAAGGAACAAGGCAGATCTTGGGTTCATAATGTACTCTGGATGCTCCAACTTGCTTCTCGACAGGCGTAAAAGTCTCAGAATCTGTCAGCCAAAAAAAAATAAATTACTTGATAAATGAATCAAAATAAAAAATGACGAATTAATAAACTAATATTTTAATAAATTTGACTAATAAAGTAATTAGCATCTGATTTACAATTTCATGCTATTTAAGATTATGTGAACTTAACAAGAAATGTTTTTTTTTTTAATATATATTTTTGTTTCATTCGAACGCGACATTTACTTTACTTGGAAGTTTGATGAAACGGTATCCTAATTGATGTAAATGACTCTTCGTGTGTTCGTAGGATTAAACATTAAACATACCCCTTCATCCTCAACGCCATCATTCGTTGCCAAATTTAACAAGTAAACGAAACCAAAGCATTTTGACATGTAGGCCTCTAAGTTACAGAAAACATCTTCCGTTCCCGCTCGAAAACCGGGACTATCTACGAAGACCACCCGCATATCGTTTTCGCCCTATGTTACAAGAAAAAGAAAAAATAACCCGCAGCATTGCCTAGAGGCTGTGATAAAACTGAAAAAGTATAGAAAAGTGACAAAAAAACAAGGAATTAGGTTTAGGGCAGCTTTGCACGTGGCCCTTGGCCCTGTTTTATAGTTATGTCATATTTTGAAGGTATTTTACCTAGGGGACGCTTCAATAATCTACCTACGGATTGCATTTTCAACAAAGTGATGTTAAATTAATTTGCCAGTGAATTAGGTTTTCTTTTAATCAAGGTTATCAACAGAATAGTCGTCACGTGACAGGATCTAATTTTGTAAACTTTCAACAATAAAATGCCGCCTGTGTTCTCTTTCAAAAAGGAACGTTCTAGACTGAAACTTAGGGTGTATTCACAGAGATTTACATCGATCCAGGGATTAAGATTTAGATCGATCTAACTCCCTGGGAGTTCAAGCTAAATTGCAGTCAGCCGAGCGCGCACCATAGTTAATTACCCCCTTACAGCTTTCAGTAGGCGGGACAGACGCTTAAGCCAGCTAAGCTGACAGTAATCTAGTGAGACTCCCCACAGGGATAGATCGATCTAAAATCTATGGAAATGGGGTGTTAGTCTCGACTAAGATTGGTACATGTACATAAGGTCTAATCTCTCTAATATCTCTAACCTAATCCAAGTTGTAACAAAGTTGCTTTCCAAAATGAATTTATGGGGTTGCTTATCTCGTTTGTCAGTCGTAAAACTTTTAAAAGACTCTTAAAAGACTCTTAAAAGACTATAGCAAGATGGCTATGTAAACTTTGATCGTAAGGCTACTAAGTAATATTTCATCAAACACAAAGGCTAATAGCGCAAAGTTGACTTTACCTCTTCGGCTATCCGGGATGAGCAGGCCAACCTCATAAAAAGTGCAATCCTTTAACGAAAGTAACAACATGGAATAATTAAAGCAAAACTCACCTTTGACGAAGCATCAGAGTCGCCGCTGTCTGGGGAGTCTGTGTCTCTGGTGTTAATCTCTTCTTGTTCTTCTATAGATTGGTCAGATGGGGTCTTTTAAGGAAATTAGATAAAGTTGATATCCTTATGACATGCAATTAATGTTTGACAGTACGAGCTAGGTGTTATTGCAGTGTTATTGTAGCTGTGAGTAACTGAATATCTCAAACATTAAATCAATGCAGTTTTATATGGATCATTAATGAAGGCTGAACGTTATTACGTACTATTAACTAGTTTCATGGAATTGCAACCAAGGATCTCGATTGGCAGTTCAAAAATGGAGAACATACAAGACAACGCATCGTTCATCATTTGCCGGATATCAGCCCATTTCTAAATTGGCGAGAGTGGAAATCTTCGCTAAGAGCGCACTCAGACCAGATGATCCACGGACTAACTGATCCACAGACTAACTGATCCGCTTACTAAATATAGCCGATCCAACTTCAAAAGTGATGCCGCTAATTCCCGATGGAACAAGGGTTTTGACGTCGTTTTGACGGCTTCCATCTCTTAGTATTTCTTGTCAAAAACTTCTGTTCAATAACAGTAACTTGTAATTTACCTGTACCGATTTCATACCTCGGATGCTATCCCCGTAAAGAAATCAACCGGCCAAGCAATTTCCACCCTTTCAAAAGGATTTTCTGGGTCACTGCTGGTTTCCTCTCCCTTAATGTACTGCCTGAGTTTTCTCCACTGTTCTTCAGCGTGATCGGGCGAAGAAAGGTCGAGGTGCTCTACAAGGGCGCCACTCCTATGGTACACGTTCGCCTCGCGTGCCTGACTGTGGTGGATTTCACAAATTAGCGCGGTGGTTTTTCGAAAACCTTCGGGAAGTACATTTTCGCCGATGAGTAGGTTAAGAAAAGAGCTCTTTCCTGACGATTGCTCTCCTGAAAATAAGATGCGCATTTCGTGCATTGCATACGAATCAGGTGGCGGATTTAGGGTACATGTACCAAGAAGTCTTGGGGGTTCTTTATTGTTCTAGGTCTGGAGGAGGAACAGCAAACATCCATGTGAATGATGTTACTTGAAATGATATACTTTTCTTCATTAAGCTGTGGTTTACTTTGAGCTATTCTGACACAGAAACCTGTGCGTTAGGGAAGCAGCAAAATGGTCAATATCAAAAGGTCGCATCCATGTGCAATGTATTTACAGGTAGGATTTTTTAGCTGCACCGAAATCTCAATCAGGTGACAAATATTATCAACAATAAATTGCAGTTTAAAACATAGCTATAAATAAAATCAACAAAGTAGATACCCTCCTGTTGACCTACGAGACTAATTCAGGATCAGCATTGTGATTATTTAACTGTTAACGTTAATTTGGATTTTTGTATCAGTACTCAGTTCACTCACCTGCCACAAGAATAGGGAACTTCTGTTGCTTCAGAGACCCGTAATTGCCTTTAAACTCTTTGAGAAATCCCGGTTTTAGACGGTTCATAAAGAATTTGGTTACTGGACTTAGATTGCGCAGAAGAGTAGAACACTGCTTGTACAAATGTTCACACTCAGCAATGACGTCTCTTGCGTTGGCTAATGTTTCCCTAGATGTATCATCCTGTTGCATATTAAAAGAAGTCAAAATACCAGATTTAGAATTTTCTGTGCTAAAATGCACAATCAATGAATAACTCGTTTACTCGTTAACTCGTTTACTTGGAAGTTGGAAGTATAAAATGAAAAGCGTAGGACATTTTCACATTACCAAGTACATTTTGTATTGCATCACTTTCGTTTTTGGTTTTATCAGTATTTAAATTTGTCTACCACCATTAATGTGCTATCAGCAATTACAGAAATACCGTTACTGCACATTTAAATTTATAGGTTTCGCAGTATTAAGGCATTTCATTATCTTTACTTTCATTTCCTAACGCAGGGCTGAAGTCTTTATTTATTTATTTCTACTTCTTCTTATTATTGTTATTCATTGACTAATTAAACTGTGCTTTATTTTGAAAGCATGCATTAGACATTATTGAAAAACCAAAACAAAAGTTACCAGATTTGAAAAAAAAATGCTCGAAGCCCCTTTAAAAGATAGAGATTTATTTCCTTTAAAACTTACGGTGCCAAAGTCATCAAGTGATGGCTCATGTGGCGGATCTAAGTTCAGCTTTTTGATAGCGTCCAAGACGCCAAGTTTCCCCAACAATTTTAACTGTTCTGGTCCAAAATGTTCCTTCAAATCCTGCGCTGCAGCCATTTTATCTCTCCGGGACGTAGTCACCGCTGTAGTCACTGTACGTCAGGAGCGCTGAAGGATGATGAAAACGAAACGCCTGCTGCCCGTTGGTTGAAACAAAGTCGGGACTGGGTTCCCCTTTAGTTCAGTCAGTCAAATGTTTTTACTACAAAATCAAGGCCGTTTCTCGTACATAATTCTTCACGATGATCATCTGGCTGAACTTTCTAGTCGCGTTTGTGCCGCCTAGCAAACTGGACACTTTAGGCACGAGCCTCCCCTAATGACATCAGACCTTAATGATTCCCTACACGGAAGCGAACTGATAAGGAAATGTCAGCGGTATTGATTGGGAGCATAGATATTTATTACGTGTATTTAATAGCTGTTTACACATATCACTTAGTTCTTACTAGGGCCGATCTGGGTTTGAAAAACTGGGCAGCAACTTTCTTTTCTTTTCTTCTTACTCATCTTCTATTTTTTTTTTTTTTTTTTTTTTTTTTGGGGGGGGGGGGTAATTTAACAAATCCCATATTATAACAAAGTACAACGCAAGAGCAGAATACTTGTCCATCAGTTTGAAATTACTGTAATCTTAGCTAGGATCGTCGTCGAACAGACAGACGGCTACATGGTGGACAAGACGTGGTAGGTCAAGTAGGGAGCTGATATCCTTATCATAAGAGATTGAAATCTAAATGATGATCGGCGACAATATACTAGTAGCTTGATGCAAGATATGAGCTGAGCACAAATTACATCTAAAATTGTATCATAACATTTCCCGCAGTCAAAGCTAGAAGGGTTAAAGGAAAATTTGACCCAGTCAACAATTCATTTATTGTTTTCAAGAAAATATCCTTATGTAAGGATGTCAGGTTGTCTTGCCTAGACGAAAATAAAATACTCCCATCACAGATCAAATCTATCAGAGGTGTAAAGTACGGAGAAGACCACAAATTTCATCCAATTTTCATCCGAAGAAATGTCAATCTGTCATTTTGATATTCAATTTTCGTGTTTCGATCGCTGGTAAAAATATGTGAAAAACAAGCAGTGTTACAAAAAAAAAAAAAGAAAAACTCTTCGCCGAAGTAAATGTTTCGCCTCATGCACGTTGGTAGTAAACGCGGAATAAAACATCTCATTTCATTTTTTTTTTTTAGCATGGGAAGTCGCAAGCACAATTCTTAACAGGGAAATGATTTAAACATTCATATCTTCTAACAACTCAGGAGCAAATATCACTGTGTCGTCACTCCAAGGTTGCATCTTTCTAAGAAAAAAAATAACGGCGCCGTCATAACTCCTCCCAAGTAACCTTTCATATCGGATGACAAATTGACACAAAAAGATCAAAATAAGAAGCTTCCCCAACTGGACTCTTTTTATCCTGAATGCTGAACTGAAGTAATCTACCAAAGATGGAATCTGTTTGCAACATTTGGAATGACAGAATATACCAGTTAAACCTCTTATTTAGAACAAGCTACATTTGTAGTTACCTATCAATGGACAAGATATTCTGCCTAAACTGGGAGTATTTTTATACAAAATATCTATCAGAATAGCCAGTCAAACAATTATAAGACTTTTATTTCTCTGTTGCAAAGATATGCTTAAATATATTAAAGTCTTCCTGACTTTAACATGGACAAGCTTTGATAACTATTTACAATTTTTGTTATAAATGCAGCACCAGTGCGAAAAAAAAAAGGAAAACAAATCATAGCATTCTCATCAGCATCAAATTAAACTGAACTTGTGCTGCACAAATGTTTACTATATTTTAAACCATTACAGTTATCTGGGTATGCAATATATCAAAGAATTCACTTTACACTTAAACTTGAGCATTATGTGTTGGCATATCTTTAGTAATACTAAGTGGGTCTATCTTTGAATGCAGTCAGTAATTTTAATCAAAACCACACTGCATAAATGTAGTTAATCTTTAACCTTCTACAAACTGCTCAAGTTATCATTCTATAGTGATATGTGAGTCAAAAGTCCGATCAAACATCCTGTTTCAATTTCACAGTTTATATTAATGCATAACTTGAGTAAAATGACAGTTGGTCGGTGACAGTGGACCTAACATCCTATAAAGTCAGCGTATATGAAGTTGCTTCTTGGGTGTCCCTGCAGGGGTAGAATGGCCGCTAGATGGGGTTGTGTGACCGCTAGAGGGCGTTGCTCTCCTGGATAATTTTGGAAACAACTGATTGGTGACCTTGGCTGCTGGGGTGAACAACATTAGGGGCATATCACTGAAATACAAGAAGTTTCATATTGTAGTACTCTCAAGTCTATTAGTTACTTTCACTGGGACTCATACAACAAAGGCTACTGCAACTTTTTGGAGTCCTTGACAACTTTTTAAAAAGCCCCCTACTTTTGGGGGGCCTACTTTCTAACCCTTTTTTTTCAGTTTTCTCCCCAGTTAAAATCTCAAGACAATTATGCAAAATACATAAAAATGAAGTTTTACCTCCTTTTTAGCAATTTATTCTTTACTGTCATTGTCACTAATGCCACTTAAATCATTGCACTCGGTTCCACAAGAGAAAATAAAATTACTGACAAAAATATTTTGATTCACTAATTTTTCAGACCAGTGTCTACATTCACAAAATGTTACATGTATATTTCAAGAAAGACTTACTGAATTTCATGGATATGTCCAGCTTCATTGGCACTGATAATAAATAGTGGAAAAAATAGGGAGAACACACAGCCACTGAAAAAAAAGATGTATGTATAAATTTGAATCTTTGAAACATGTTTTTTATATTAAGCCTTTGAATTTTTTTTCAAATTCAGGTATACTGAATCAGGGGCGGGTTGATTAGATTACTTAGCTTAATTGTCCAAGGAGAAAAAAGAGGTTGATGGCAGTGACAGACTGGGGTGTGGTAAATTGCTCTGCCCTAAGAGTTCTTTTTTAGCTCTCTTATTTCAAATAAATCTATGCGCTTCTGAACTATCTTATTCAGGATAATTCGTGATACTGACAGCTCTCATATTTCAGGCTAATTTATGGGTCTCTGAGCTTTCTCATATGTTGCTTATTCTACTTACCTTATGACAAAGGAGTCTGCCATAGAGGTCATAATGGCCAAGGGAAGACCAAAGCCCACAAAGTAAGGCCAATTGTTCTCAATGTAAGCCACCCTCTTTTGAAGGGGCCAGTCTGAAACATAAGCAAATTAAATCAGACCAATGTAGTGCCCTAAAAACCCAACCAGTTGGTTATATATTTTTTGCCTTGTATTTATTAATCTGCTTAATTTTAATTAACACCTTTATTGCGCGACACCTATTATTTTATGTTATCAATTTTTTAAAGCGGTGATCACTGACAAAGTTTCCCATGAAATGAATTATGTACACCACTTTCAATATTTTTGGTTTTCTACTAACAGAAAGCATAGACAAAAATATATTATTATTATTATTATTATTATTATTATTATTATTATCTCCCATGCCAACCTCATTTTATACATATATACTCAAACCATCATCGAAATATTTTTCCAAACCAAGTAGCACTGAGATAAAAAAATTTAAAAAACAACCCAGTCTTTTTCTTCCTTCTTTTTCAATCAAACAACATCTGCTTCAATACTGCCATACTTACTCATGTTGAACCACTTGTATTCAAATGAATAGAGTGAGTACAGGAGGCACATGTGAAGTATACTGACTAGATCTCCTATCCCTGGTATAGGCAGTAGCCTTTTGGCCAGCATGCCCTGAAACGACAGAAAGTGCTTTTTACAGATATCAAAGACAAAATATTATTATTATTAAGACAAATGGCAGATACAACAACTGTCCCTTGAGAAAGATGGAGCAAAGACATGCAAAGACTCACATGATTTTTTAAAGCAACTATTATTGCAATCATTTATGGTACTTAGACATTGAAAAGTTGAAACTTGATTAAGATGAAATAGTTGAATACAACATTCTATTACGGTACCTGCACTTACAAATTCAAAAATGGTGCCACTAATACTGCAGTGCTGACAATCCTTAACTAGTAATTAACATTTTCAAAGATATCAGTACTAATTCCCTTACATTATTAAAATACCAACTTTTCTTTATGATATTTTTCTGGTATAAACATGCTATGAGTTACCTGTATTAGAAAAACACTCTCGAGTATAATACTAAACAGCAGGTCAGCTATCAGCATTTGTAAGCTGGGCAGGAGAGGTCTCCCACGGGATTTCCTGTAAGCTGCATCAGCTATATCCTGCAACAGTGAACATCAAACATACAAAACTATTGACTCCAATAATAGCCTCACTCTTACAGAATGTATGTTATTTTTCCCCTTTCTAAAAGTTCTTTTATGCCATAAAACCTTTTCCATTTCTTGAAGAAAGTTACTATTGGGTGTCAATACTTACCTTAAACCCCTATCTCAAAATATGAAAAAACGAAAAAAAAACCCTCCTGAATATTGCTTGATTAAATAGGCAAAACTTTATAAATGATGCATACTGATGATCAAAGTACTTCATACCCTCCTTCACACAATTATGAAAATGAAACTTCCAAAATAAAAGCCATACCACAGGATACATATTGTAATACCTATCTCAGAAAACTTGAAGCTTTTAGATGATTTGTCAGTAAAAAGGCTTATAATATATATATAAATAGACCATGCACACACACCTGAAACCAGAGAGCATTTACAATCTTGCTGAGTATAAAAATTGGTATGATCCAGAGGGCACTGAATGTCCATGTCAAGAGAGGACCCATCCAATGCCAGATAGTGGCAGCAGTTCCACCTGGAAAATATGCACATGCTCTAAACATCATGAACAATGTAAATATAACAACTTCTATTTAATTCACACAAAAACAACATGATTAAATGAGAAAGTACTTCAAAAATCATACTAACAAAGAACTTTAAGCTACCTTTCAGCAAACTTCCAAAAATGTTATTACTTGTGATTTTGATGGCCAGTAACTTAACTTGGGCCCTTTTAGCTGAGCAGTATACTTTAGCAATAAAGTTTGTGCCAGCTCACTTTGAAAGACAGATAACACAATAACCTGACTATAAGAGAGAATTCACAACCAGTTGTTCTATCTGGATCAAATATGGTGCAACTGACTTGAAAGTGTGCCAAGATTTAGAGACCATTCCCACAGATATTTAGATCGATCTATCCATCTGGGGAGTCTCACTAGATTGCTGTCAGCTTAAATGGTTTAAATGTCTGCCCCGCCTACTAAAAGGTGTCAGGGGGTAATTAACTTTCTTGCAAGCTCAGCTCCCAGAAGCTGACAGCAATTTAGCGTGAACCCCCAGGGAGTTAGGTCGATCCAGATGGATCGATCTAAATCTGTGGGAACCCAGTCTTAATTGCACTGCCCCTGCTAGGACTGGGCATGGGTGGTACCACATATATAGCAGCAACTTCACCCTTGGAAATTATCAATTAATGAACATCTTATTAAAAAGTGCCAAAATGAGTGGCTTGTTCTGTGCATGCCAGTCTAGAGCAAAAGTTCTTACCTGTAAAATAATGAATCAAAAACTGCAAACAAGGAAGTACAGCTCTGTTAAACATATAAATACTGAGCTGAAAATAAAAAAAAAAAGAAAATTTAACATGTGAGTTGAATTGAATGCCTATATAAAATTCATAGTTTATTTTTTAAATTTTCACAAACATTTACTTTTACTTCCTTGACATATTTCAATGCCCATTGGACACCTTCATCAGTCAATTGCAGCACCATGTCACACTACATAACGAGTAAAGCTAGGACCCTCTCTTGGTATTGTTGTTGCAGTACTAAAAGGTATATCTTCCCTTTTCACGTTTCATTTTTTTTTTTATTTGATATACAGAGGTGTCCAAGGCCAAGACATTTAATATTTCCAGTGAGTAAAAGTTGGCTTCTGTTAAAAAAAGAAAGTTATATGTATAAGATCTTATAAAAGATCACTAAACAGATGAACTTATTTCAAAGACATTATTAACCTATTTTCTTTCTGCTTCTTATCAGACATTCTTGTTTGTAGAAAACATTTTTTATCTCTCATGCCAAATAGAGAGTGAGAAATTCCTATATTTCTAGATACCATATATCTCCAGGCCCAGTGAAATATGAGGGCTTCAATTTTAAGTTGACATTGGACATAATCGAAGTGCCAAGTAAGTGCAATCAAAATCCATGCCATGGAAAAATTGAACTTCATAACTCACCTTTAGGCAACGCATCAATGTTTATTCCAGCAAGATTTAAATAATAAGATGCAAAGGAATTTATGTGCCAAATTTTGTACATAAAGGTACCCAATTGCATATCAGCATCTAAATTCCTGGGGAATGGATTAATCAAGTTGTTTCAGGCACTCACTACCCATGCTTAAACGAAACTGTGTACTCACCCCGAAGACTCCACCATTCCAACCACAGCACACTAATATTCTGTTCCTCACACTAGGCTCACTGAAAGAAAGGGAAACAATGAGAGCATTCACATCGAGAAGAACCGAGGTCTAGCAAGGTCGAGGCCTAAATATGGCAGACCTACATGAAAGGAAGACTGCATAATCCTTTAATGGTCTCTCAATGAATGTCATTGAAAATAGAGGGAGGATTATGTGGTCTTCCTTTCATATAGGTCTACCATATTTAGGTCTTGGCCTTGCTAGACCTCGGCTCTTCTCGATGTGAATGCTCTCAATGACTCTATCACATGAAGGGTAAAAGAGACAACTGCTTACTTGTTTTACACCATGTACGAAGTCAGTCACTTCTTTAAGAGATTATTCTTTCTAAGTATGGCACAGCTAAAGGTGATCTAAAAAATTGCTGTTTTATGTTAATTCCATAGATAATGATTTGCTTACCACAAGCAATTCATTAGACAATTTAGGCTAACAGTCAGAGAGATTCATTACAAGAAAAAAAGGAAGAAATTTCCACACACCAAAAGATATTTCCAGCAAAAATCTTACAGATTTATGTTAACATCATTTATATCAATAGTTATCATTTTGACTGATTATTTGGTAGATATTGATTAACTTATTATTTTCAAATAAACAGGGCATATCATTGAACAAATATTGTTAACCTGTTTTTCTTAGGCTCTCCTTTTCCAGTCAGCTGATCAGCTTTCTGTCTTTCCTCTCTTCTCATACTGAGCACCGTCCTTCTTTGCTCTGACTGCTGCTGCTGGCTCTTTTCACTAAGGTCTTTATCAATGTTGTATATCTTAAATGTTCCCACAACAGAATCCTTAAGTCCTCGGCCAACCCCAGTAAAAATTATTTTTAGACTGTCCGCCATGTTTTTACTGCTTCTGTATTTTTAGGAAAACAATACAATATTGTACATTTGCTACTTTAGTAGGTTCTACTTTCTAGGGGAAGTAATACTACATTGTCACAGCAGTGTTCCCGAGATCTTCTTCACATTGTTTTATGTATGTTGTGCCTTCATGTGCTTTACTTATCTTCACAACAATGGACTCCTAAAACGTAAATAAAATAAAATAAGCACTAATCTACTGGTTATGTTTTTAAAAACACATGCACATACAAATGTCATATCAAAATAAGTCTGGTAATAGACAAGAATTAAAACAAGCAATGATTTTTTTCAAACATATTTTGAAATACCAATAAATAAAGAAATGTGATGGAGTGTTTAAAAGATTAGGAAGTGACATAGAATTTTTTATGCTTTACTTTTACATAGTTGTACAAAGATTGGGTTTCATACTTTAAAAATTCTCTCTCTCTCTCTCTCACGCACGCACGCACGTACACACACACAACACTGTTAACCTGCATGGCTAACCGTTATATCACTTTATTCTACATTTTCCTAAATTCCAGAATGCAATGCAATGTTGACGGCAATGTAATAAAGGGAACCGGAGAAGATCAGCATTGGTCAGAATTGTGCCGGAAGTGACGTGCAGTGGTGTTAGAAGCGAAGCTGAGTGGTCATTTTAACATAGAGGTGAACGGCAGTGAAGACGGGTTGTCGGAGGAAAAAGAAGTTTTCTAAACAACATGGTAAGATAACTCTCCTTTTTTACGCATTTTGGGCAGAGAATACTTGTAGAAATAATAGACGCATGATATGAAAACGTGACACGGAACTTGAAGGTGCAAAATCGTGCTTAATTTGCGGTCAACTTGTTTAGAAATAGATGCTGCGTCGACCGCCAGCGCGACAAAAAGCGTAAAGGGGAAATAGTTCCCGGGAGTCTATAAATCGTTGTCATGTGGAAATTTGGCATTAATATAATCCGATATGTCCATATCTAAGTATTTTTGGGTGTTTTATGGTATGGGCTGCAATTACAACGATGTTTTAGAGGTCTTGAAGGACCTTGTGAAAACCAGGAAGTAGTTCGTAACTAACAAGTGCAATGTACCGATCTCCGATTGCTGTGCACAGCTGTATCTTTTTTTTTCAATATATTGACGAATTTTTAGATCTTTATATGTCCATCTGGCATGAAATTCCACACACATGATCACACTGAAACACCTTTTACACTGGGGTAGGCATAAATCAGTGACGAATGCCAAGACAAAGGTGACATTCTGACAGCCTCTTATCTGAGTTAAAAATCACTGACAAAAGAGACTGGCAATCACTTTCCTCAGGCTGGCAATCATTAGCCTATAGAAATTGGTCATGTTACATCTTATCTACCTGTGAGAATCGTTTTACCAACTGAGTATTGCATAACAATGTCAATTATTAGTACTTTGAGCTAGTCTTAATTACCTGTCAGCTCACCTGAATTCTCTTTCCGTCTTTTTGGGAAGATCTTGTCAGTGAAATGTTTTATTTGTCCTGTGAATGCATTTCACTTTATTGTATATTTGTCACCTTTGTCTTGGCATTTGTCACTGATTAGCGCCTTCCCCAGTGTAAAAGGTGTATCAGTGTGATCATGTGTGTGGAATTTCATGCCAGATGGACATACAAAGATCTAAAATTTCGTCAATATATTGAAAAAAAGATACAGCTGTGCACAGCAGTCGGAGATCGGTACATTCCACTTGTTAGTTACGAACTACTTCCTGGTTTTCACAAGGTCCTTCAAGACCTCTAAAACATCGTTGTAATTGCAGCCCATACCATAAAACACCCAAAAATACTTAGATATGGACATATCGGATTATATTAATGCCAAATTTCCACATGACAACGATTTATAGACTCCCGGGAACTATTTCCCCTTTACGCTTTTTGTCGCGCTGGCGGTCGACGCAGCATTTATTTCTAAACAAGTTGACCGCAAATTAAGCACGATTTTGCACCTTCAAGTTCCGTGTCACGTTTTCATATCATGCGTCTATTATTTCTACAAGTATTCTCTGCCCAAAATGCGTAAAAAAGGAGAGTTATCTTACCATGTTGTTTAGAAAACTTCTTTTTCCTCCGACAACCCGTCTCCACTGCCGTTCACCTCTATGTTAAAATGACCACTCAGCTTCGTTTCTAACACCACTGCACGTCACTTCCGGCACAATTCTGACCAATGCTGATCTTCTCCGGTACCCGTTAATAACAGAGTTGAGGTTTTCCATTCAATTGAATGGAAAACCTCAACTCTGCTTGGGATAATATAAGAATAATTAACATTTTTGTATCATTTATTTGACAACGTATCGTCAAGATTATCAAGAGTCTATGCGTGTGGGTGATATGCCTCAGCCTAAAATACCAAATTTATATAATCAAATACTCCTCGATTTTACTAAAATTCACTATCGGACTTACCTGAGAAAAACAATTGCTGATTGCGCATATTTTCTGCGCTTATCGCTTAAGCTACCAAAAATAATATCCATTTATTGAAATAATCTACAAAGACATTGGATTTTACTTTGGTCAAATGAGCCATTAGAAGAATTTTATCTGTATTATTTAGGGATACATTAAGCGAGTTGACAGTCAACATATTTTAAAGCTGTAAGCGGGTTTTATGCGCAGCCGCAACGTGTACAGTGTACCGCTTCCGGTTTGTCGAGAAGAAAAAAGAAAAAGATTGCAAAGATAAAATACCATATTCTGGAAATAATATAGACTGTCAGCGGCAGTGATGAATCCCGCAGCAGTCGCAGTACCAGTTGAAGACACGCACGGTGATGGACGATGGATGAGTTTGGTAAGTTCCGAAGGAAAAGGGCGGGACACGTGTAATATAGGCCTCTCTTGCAGCTTGCTGTTACATGCCCTAGACCCAAGCATAGTTTATGAATATCAAATTCAGGGCATTGGAATGATAATTTATATCATTTTTCAGTGCATATTTAGATACCCACTCTACTCTGTTCTTAGCTGTGCTTTGTAAATGAACAGTTTTTATGCAATTATATTCCTTACCCGTATAAATCTTTGAGTACGGGTACTGGGATTCTAAGTGGGGTAATTTATTCATTATTTATAAGAGTATTCTGCAGCATATTAAAAAATACAAAACAAGAAATGCAAGTGGAATATTCATAAAAAATTACCCATTTATGAAATACTAATAGTGAATTTTCTTTTTTCATCATGATCGTAGACTATGTAAAATTGTGACAATTTACAGGGTACACAACACTATTCAATCTTCACCTGAATGTGTAATTTAAATTGGCCTTATCAAATATATATGTAAAAACATTCAAATGTTACTGCAAAGGAAAATGTATACATAAATATATAATCAATTTATTTATATGACTGAGATATTGCATACTTCAGCAGTTCTATAGTATAAGTTTTAGTTAACTTATATATAAGCTGTTGTTTTCAGCACAACCGTTTCAAAACTGAGACCAAAGACAGAGAACCAGATGTGCTGATGATTGGGGACTCCTTGATCCAGCAGCTTGGAAATACTGAGGTAACAAAAGGACTGCACATTTCTGTCAGATTTTGATTATGGACCCATTGAAGACACCATTTGGCAAAAAAATAAAACGTTCAAATATAAAATAAAGAGGAGCAAGAAGAGAAGGTTACATTTAAAGTCACTTTTTAGTACTATGAAAATGGGGATTATTACTTAATTTTTGTTATGGAGTCAGTGACCTTTAAAAAATGCCAATCATGGAATAGAATGATCATTTTTGTGTGTGTATGTGTGTGCAAAACCTTTAATTGTTTAATCTGTTTTATCTGCTCAGAAAATTAAATGGACATAAAATGCCAAACACTAGCAATGTAAAATTTACCCAAGCATTATTTTGTCACATCTAACACATTTCAACTCTACCACAGCTTACAGAGAATGATATATTTGCTTCTTTGTTATATACATGTGCATCCATTAATATGTGTTTTTTATCATCTATCCATCTTTTCATTGTATTTTTCATGAACTTTTGTAATAATGCACATTAGCTTGAAATGCTAAAAATGTCATAAATAAGTGTGCATACTGTTGGTCAGTTTGAATATATTAACAGTTCTCAGTGTTCAAGTTCACAAAAAGTTCAGCGATATCTGTAACATTTGTAGATGTGGGAAAAGATGTTTGTTCCCCTTCACTGTCTCAACTTTGGCATTGGTGCTGACCAGACACAGCATGTACTGTGGAGGCTGCAACACGGAGAATTGGACAATATTAATCCTAAAGTGAGCACAGTTTATTTTCAAAAATGTAGAATACCTCATTTGTAATATTTTATAAATTTTTAACAAATTGCACATAAATTGTGAGTTAGTAAAATTTGAAGGAAAAGAATAATTCTGTATGAGACTTAACTCTGATACCTCCCAGAATTTTCCAGTCATAGTCAAATATTATTGCGTTGATTTGGGGTGAAGGAATTGAGCAGAATGGAGTGATTTTGTTTCATCCGGAAGATTTCTATAAAGTAAATACTATTCCCACTGTGATTTCAGATAATAGTATTACTGGTAGGAACAAACAACCATGGCCACACAGCTGACCAGGTGACAGAAGGCATCCTAGAAATAGTCAAATGTATTAGAGACAAGCAACCACAAGCTCAATTAATAGTTATGGTAAGAGATCTAAAATCCTAATTTATTTTTATTTATTATAATTTTTTACATAATTACGACTTATGTTGCGTAAAGGGGTATTTTTCATGAACTCTGTTGCTTTCACTTTCAAATCTTTTTAGAAAGCTACAAACAAGTTTCCGTATCTTATATTTCATATAGGGTATACCACCAAGGGGCCAGCACCATAATCCCCTGCGAGAGAAAATTGCCACTATAAACACAGCTCTTGCAGAGAAACTTTCCAGTCTGGTGAACACCCAGTTTCTCAATGTGGACCCTGGGATTTTCCTTAACCCTGCTGATGGGTCTATATCAAGACAGGACATGTACGATTATCTTCATTTTACACAAAAAGGGTATCGAAAACTTTGTGAACCTTTGCTGGAAGAGCTTCAGAATTTGTTGAAAAATTTTGTCAAGGTGGAAAGCGACATGGGGGAAGTGGAAGGTGCTGCTGCAGAATAAACCAGGAAGAGTTTGTCAGGAACTAAGATGTTCTGCTTTTTTTTTCAGTGCGTTGTATGAGGTTAAGTCACTGTAATACAGCAAAACAGTTGCTGGTTAGTAAAAATAAATGTTGATGGTGAAAAAGTAATCCATTTGAATGTTAATGTACAGCTTTCAGTGTATGTACAACCCCTGAACTTTGCCATCACTTACTCAGACTTGGAACCATGGACAATTATGCAACTCCAAGACACAAAAAATGCATTCTAGGCTTTGTAGTTTTGTTTTTCCCAGATGTACAAAATCCATTTTTTTATTTATTTATGGTGTATGTACATATTTATTATGAAATGGGTATCAAAGCATAAGGTCCACTTGCACCCCTCCGTAAAATAATACATTAACAATCAAATATTCAGGTGTGTTTTAGTTAATTCAGGTGCTTAAGTCTGATAAAGTAGGTGTGAATTGTAGTTTAAGTTAATAGATATTTACTAGGAAACATTTGTTAAGCAAATAAACAATCATTCTTTGAAGTTATTTATCACAATCTGTGTATTTCGTAATCTGGTGAAATCAGCCACAAGACTGAATGTTTAATTTTATTTTAATTTTATTTTTATATTAATTAATTTGGGTCCAAGAGTGTGGGCACACGTAGATAAAATTGGCAGTAAATGGGCGGACTATTGTTGCCAGACATGTTTGAATGAGATGTGACATAGGCAAGAGTAGTTTTCTAATCAGGTGATGTTATTTAGTAAGCTTCCATTTAAGTTTGTAGTGATGTGAACTTTTTTCCCTTTTGTGTCGTGGGTCCCCATTGTGATAACATTTGCTGTGAAAATAATTATGAGGAACTTAAGAGTGTGTTACTCAACATGAGAATGTTACTGGTTATACACTTGTACGGTGTCATAAAATGTAGATAGTGTTGATTGTGATACTGTCAATGCTAATTGGTAACAGTTAACTCGATTTAATAATGTACAAATCATGTTCATTAAAAAGATGCAGATAATGATGCTGAAAACTGCTATCCTTTTATGTAACTGACAAGATGTTAAACATTTTTCTACATCAAAAAGTACTGAACATGGAGTTTGGAACATTGTACTGTAAGTTGTCTGCATATAATGCTACTAATATTGGTTCCTTTCAGGTAAATAAGTTTATTAGTAGGTTCATGCATGCGCACACACACACACACACACACACACACACACACACACTCTTGGATGCTTATTTCGAAAGTGGCATCTGGGTCACTGAGCCATTCTCTTCTCTTTCTCGTGATGATGCTGTTAGATCTCGTTGGTGCATAGTTTGTGCCACAGTGATTTTATTGGTATTGTTCAAGGACATACAGTGTACTAGTAAAAGCTGTTGACATTTTCTTTGTGCATATTATGTTCCCCTGCATGGTAATTACTCTTTGATTTGAAATTTAGAATCAACCAAGACATTGTGTGAAGTTAAGAATATCTGCTGTACATTTTATTTGATTGTGATGTTGTTATGATCATACAAGCAACTTCATTTCAAGTGGAAGGTTATATTAGAAATGTATGCAATGAAAAGAGTTTTGCAAATTACAGTACAAGGCATTTTTATGCCCCAAGGGATTCTATATAACTTTTTTTTTCTCTACTAGAACTCCATGAATCATTTTGGTGATTTATCCCTATTGCTTCAAAGTATACTTTCAAACATATGTAGAACTTTTGTCCAATGTCCAGTATAAATTGTGCTTGATATGGAGAGTAGTACATATAACATGATTGGGGTATGATCAATGTATATAACTGTTCATTGTAGTATTTATTACATCCCTTTTTACATTGTCAAATTTTCATTTGATCATAAGGGTTTTTTATTAACCACCCCAAGCTGCTCATTTATTACACATACAATTTAGTAGTTATTTTGCTCAGTAGTACAAGTAAACGTGTAATATCCAATTGTAGTATATCTTATCTCAAGGAATTAACGTTTACTAGCCTTACCATATTAGATTATGTTTTCTAGTCACAAGTGTGTAGGATAAAGCTTACTTTCAATAGAAATAAGACTTGTTTCAGGTACAAGTCGAATAACAATGCAGTAAATTGCAGTGAGTTTCGCTGACTGTTGCTTAATATATATATATATATATATATATATATATATATATATATATATATATATATATATATATTGTGCATAAATGTGAACTTATATCCTCACAATAATATCCTCTAAAGCAGTAGTTAGTCTGTTTTTCTCCTTGTACTCTATGTTATAGGGTTGTACACTTGTTTGATATTGTAGATATTCTGAATACGGCCATCTGCACCTGGACGAAATAAGGCCATCTGCACCTGCACTAAAACATTGGTATAAAAATAATGCGACCAAGATAATACTACTAGGTTGCCATATGGTTTTTGTCATTTTTCAAAGATTTTTTTTTATTTATTTATTTTTTTTTTTTTTTATTATTATTATTTTTTTTTATCTTGGGATGTGACACCACTCTGCAAGTAGAAAATTATGAAGTTCTCATTCAGTAGCAGTTTAGAGCAAAGTGCTTTTCTTCTCACGTATGTATGTATATATATATGATATCGGTCAACAAATATTATTGTAATTTTACGTGTACAGTGTAATAAGTTATAATTATTGCTTCAACAATGGGTCGGAGGACGGCACCTGTGTTTAAGGCGTCTCCTTTTTCATTATGTTTAAAAAACAGGTGGTAAATATTAATGATTAGATATTACTCTTCATAAAAGTCTATTACATGTGTAAGTAAAAACGTATTCAAGGATAGTCCTAAATTTCTTTTTATGCAGTTCTTGGTTTCCCGTGAAGTTGGAATAGTTTAACTTAGCGGGGAGTACCTGTGCCAGTATCAATGCTATTGTAGATTAACATTGTACGGTGAACTGATCGTAATCACACGCTTAACTTAGGTACTGCGATAGGCCGCCATAGTATGTCTTGAAATGCACCTTAACAGTTCACGTATAAAAAAGATGCATACGTAAATTTGAAAGAGAACCAAATGTAGAACTCCGAAGTTTTTCTTCAAATGTATAGATTGTTTAGACGTGCTCAATATTTTGTTTCTCCGTGTATTTGGAGTGCACTGGTGCTGCTGTGTCGAAAATATGATCCTAAATAAACAACTGTGAAAATCTTTGTCAATGTTTTTTCAGTGAAGCTTTTTGAATCGCCCAACATATTTCTATCAAAAATTTTCAAAACGTGTTGTCTGTGTAAGGCTGGGCACTGTGGGCTCTTGGGATAACGCGATCTTTGCAACGGAGATTCCCAGATTCTATGCCTTAAACATTGCACATTGAAAAAAATTAAACGACTCCATGTTGTGACTGTTAAAACAGATTATATATTTTGCTAAGCCAAAAGTTACATGGTACGATAAAGATTCTCTTCCAGCTTTAAATCAGACCCCCCCTCTCAATATTTAGCCTCACGGGTTTTTATGCTTGTCACTATCAATTAAAATGTCAATCAGATAAATCGTAGCTGATTGGTCATTTCAAATTCAAATCCGCCCCGGCAGGTGGACGTACAAGGGCTTCCTATAATCAAGATCTAACGAATTACTGGGCTTGAAGGATCTTGAAGCAAAGGACAGTATTTAAACTTCTAAAGGGTGAAATATTATCTAAAGCTTCTTTTGCATGCTCATTATTCCAATGGGTGAATTTTATCATGCACGGTACATGCATTAAGACAAAGACCAAAATCTTTCAACTTCCAGTAATTGAATTAATAAAATAAAGATTCAAAACATTAATTACAAATTATTTTCCAATACTGTGCCCCCCCCCCCCCCCCCCGACACACTCCTGAAAAAAAATGAAGAGACAAACAATGTCGTGCTAAGTCACAAGAAGGCCGCAGAAGTTTTACGAGTTTCTGAAGAGTGTGCTAATGAAGAGCAAACAGGAAAGACGGAAGACGCTACACATAAGGAACGTGCACGTACTGCCAATTAGCACCTTCTCAAGTTTCCTTGCATGATCTCAAATGTGCGTGTATGTTGTTCTGAGAGGGGGATTGAAATGTTTTGATCAATGCATATTTTACTTAAAATTGCCAATTAGTCCAAACAATTCTGTTTTATTCGGACTTCACTTTTGTATGCGTGTGGCACGACAGATTTAGTCGTAAAATGTGCATCAACAATTTCAAACGACAAAATGCGAAATTAGCTATGAGGCAAATGTGTTATTTCCTTTGATAAAAGAAACTATTCCTTACGTATACACTTGGAAATTATTGGAAATTATCAACAATTTTGAACGCTTCTCAATATTTGAGTAGTAACTTGAAAACTAGATCACTGAAAGTAATCCTTTACGAGTCATGATCACCCGTTAAGTTATACTCAGTCGTTAATATTTTTCACAAATAAAGATTTAATAAAACTCAAGTTCTAGGCTAATCATGAGTACCCCTGTATAGTTCTTTAACAATGAAAATTAGATAAAATTCTAATTCTAAGATAATTCTAATTCTAAGATATTTCTGTAAAACTTGGACATAATAATAATATGTCCAATGTAAAATTATTTTAATGTATACATTGTCTAATGCAGTCTTATTTAAATTACTGCAAACTACCCGATGGATCTGTCAGACTATTTGTGTGCAGATCTTTATCAGCTATCTACACTGAGGATCAAACCTTTGTCAACGGTGCTAAGTTTTCTTATTCAAATAGCCAAGTCTGAGCATGTTCATGATTTTGCTCGATTATCATAGTACTAGTGTAAATGAGAGAATTGGTCATTTAACGATACCATCTTTTAAAAACCTATCTTTTCTCTTTCAAGAATCAAGTGCCCGTCTTTCACGCGGTTATTTTGTTTAACCACCTTTTATTTTTATTTCATGGACTGGAATGTGTAGGAAAATCCAGAATCTAGAAAAGGATAAGATAGAGATTAAAAAAGAAACAAATTAAAAAGGAAACAAATCTAACAACTCAAAACAAAATTTGACAAAAAAAAGGTAGAAAGACAAATTCAAAGAAAGAAACTTTTTCGTGTTAAGTGCCAACGAAGGTGTAGCAGTTTTCTGCAAAACTGAAGAGGGTGATAAAGAGCGAACTGAAAACTTGGATGGCGTCACATGCACGTATTTCCTTTTATCACCTTTTCAAGTATTTTTCGCCGATCTCAAATGTGGATGCATTTTGAAATGAGAGGACTATTTACAAGTTTTAGTGTTTGCACTTTTTAGTCCAAATGCCAATTGGTCCAAAAAAAGCTGCTTTGTACTTAACCTATTCGCCTACCTGAACATTAATTTTAAGTTTAAAGATGATAAAAGTTATAGCCATACATTCCCAGTTTTTATTATTTTTCTTTTAATTTCTTTCAGAAACCCTGTTGCTGGATCTTGTGGATGACATAACGATTTTGTTGGAAATGTCACTTTCCGTCTCAATGTTACTTCGCTCACCAGTGCGCATAATTATCAACACCATTCTCATGTATGTTTCGTAGACACAAAGGGAGACTACAAAAGCTATTAAAACATTTTCTTTGAATATATATATATCATTAAGACTTTCTTAGCAAAAAAATGAATTCGGCTTTTATCAATTAACTGTCTTCATTGGATTCATACGTGTCACAAGAGAGTGCTGCGTTACTCCTAGGGGGAATGAAGCTTCTTTTCATTGCATCCATTATAATGGGTTCAAGTTTCGTCCAAGTTTACTCGTAAAAAAGATCCGTCTGTTTTTATCCTTGGTAAAAACTAATCTTTCAATCGAAGACTCCTTTTGAACGTCAAAGTCAACAGCATTAACGCATGGGATTTTGATATCTTATACCAAACTGCAACTGGACATCTACATTTCAAGATGCAACATTACTTATTCTTTTCAGAATTTTTGTAGATATTTAAATTTAACAAGTACTCGAATTGTCATTAAAAAATCTGGTTTTTGGTCAGTCATTATGGATATGTCCGTTTTATACATGTAACTCTTTTGGATATATTTTTAAGATAAAAATGGCATATTTATTTTACGTAAAATGGGCATAGTGTAAATTTAACTTATTACAGAATTGGAGAGAGAAAGCAAGGTATTGGTTGGTTGGTTTGTATTAAAGAATTGTTGACGTTAGGAACATTAGTTTGTCGTGCCATAATATTATTAATGTAAAATTTACCTGAAGCTGATGATACAGAGAAGAGCGTTATGAGTACATTTAAAACTTTTTAACCTTAACATGTATAATTTGCTTTTAATAGCAAAATGGAAGTTTATCTTGATGAGAATAACTATCGATATTCTTACACTTAACCATTTAATTATTTTATGTGACTATGTCTATGCATTTGTCCAACTCTTCACGGGATGGCAGATGTCCAATGACAAACGCACACTTTATCGTAATTACGAGGAACGTCACCTCTTTGGCTGTACAGATGATTGATTGTGGTAATTGCCGTAATTATTTTACGTCCAACAGACATGAAATCGTGACATGGGCTTCCTCTGCTTCTGATAAATACTCGGTTTGCTATTTTAAAACGGCACTTGTCCAAGTTTTGGAAACGAGCCGACTGCCTTGGCGGAGGTTGGGTGCTGCATAGCCAATAGCTGTTGTTTTGCAGAATTACGGTGCCATCAAAGGTAAGAAATACCTTTATTGGTCACACTCATCAGTCTGTTTATTTATTTATTTATTTATTTATTTATTTATCACTGCTTGGATTTGAGAACTAGGCGCGTAACAAAGCATATGAGTAAATTTGGTGAAATCAAGGTTGATTGCTGGCTAAAAGTTTTTGATACAAAGATAGTGCCTATTTCAAACTATGGGGCAAAAGTATGGGGCTTGCATCCTGGGCAAGACGCAGAAATTGTACAGAATAAATTCTGAAAATTTAATGTAATAAGAAGAAATGCGTCTAACGTAGCGGCAAGGGGTGAATTAGGAAAAATACTTTAATGGTTGGGCGTTTGGTGAAAATAATTAAAGGGATAATAACTCTTCGTTTTGACCAAAAAATGAATTTTCCTGGAGTAAACAACAATTTTCCCATACTTACCAATGGTTAATGAATCCATTTTGACATTCAAAGTTAGTCTTTGTTTTTTTTTCTAAAAAGTTTGTTTTTTTTGTTAAAATCTCTTAAGAGATTATAACCGAGTATAGCCATCAATGGAGGTCGCGTGATCTGAAGACAAGCTCAGATATCAGAATAATAGCTATAACTGATGTTTTTGTCGTAAAACGGAATATATTATAATTCTATGAGTTATTCACAAGGTTTTTATTGTGAAATATAGATCTCATACGAAGAGTTGTTATCTTTTTAAGCTTATGAAAGCACCTGAAATAGGCTTATTAAAGCGTGTTACGTGTGGCTGTATAATATGACAGAAAACGATAAAGATTGCTTGGCATTACAAGTAAAGAAACTGTTATATGGGTATGATATTGGAATAGCCTGGATTAATCAAGAAATGGGGAGTGAAAGTTCATTTATAAAGGAATTTCATCAAAGGTGCATGGATATTGACTCCCAGTCGTATGAAACTAGATGTTCCGGCTCATAAGTTATTTAAGCGTGATCTCATTACTGAGCCATATATACATTACAGTATTTGATAAAGCTAGCTGTATATCAGTTTTAGCGCGATTCAGATGTTCAAATCATCAACTTGAAATTGAAATTGAAAAAGATAGACATAGTGGTACGTCTAGGGATCAGAAAATTTGTCAGTGTTGTAATTGGGAGGTGCGAGGTGCGAGTGCGAAAGACACTTCTTGTTAGAATGTCCTCATTATAGCGACCTAAGGGATAATTTCTTATCGGATATTTGTAATTGGAAATTGGGTTCATATGAATTATTTATCATATTGAAGAAATCAGAAAGTATTAGAGTTTTAAGAAAAATTGCGAATTATTTGACAAAAGCAGAAATAAGATGAAAGTCGTTTTTAGAAATGGACAAGGGAAATGTATAATGTAATGCGCAATTATAGAAATTAATGATTAACAAATTATTGTAAAAAGGCCGGTGGCCTTACAGTGAAGTAAACTTAACTGCGATGACAAAGTAAAGGGACAAAAAGTTGACAAGGTATGATTAAACATTATTTGTAGATGAGATTAGCGTTAAAATCATTTTACGTGGAGGTTTAAGTGTCCCTGAAGGCATATACTTGGGGTAAAACAGTCACGTTTCACAATTTTTCAAAATTTTCAGGGGATTTATGAATATCATAACATATTATGATCGGCAGAGTAATTAAGAAAAAATGCAAATTTGGAAATGACGATAGATTATCTGCCTTTTTAAAAAGATTACAGACTGAAATCTAAAGCGTTTAACTCCGGCTTGTTTTTGGAAAGTTATTTTTTCTGTCATAATAACGGATGGACAAGTCGATGTTTGAAAAATCTGTAATTTGTATTGAACCTTTTTACATACAGAAAAAAATGTTCTTTGCACATATGAATTAAGTACGCCTAATTCAATGTGTGCCCAAATTGGACATTTGGTTTTCGACTTATATTTAGTGCATAACGCAATCTTAAGGCCGGTGATAGGGTTAAATACGCTTAAAATCGTGTTTTTGAGTTTTTTGTGTGTTTATATTAATCAAAAAAGTATCTAACGTTGGATGTAATAATTTTTATGAATTTGCATCGCAAAATGCGTCTTTTGATGAGTTTTTCAACCGGCACGCGCCCCAGTCAGGCTGACAACTAAGCCACGCCTCTGTTACTAAGGGCCGTTGCCATGAGGGGGTCGGAGCACAGTTAATGAGTTATAAGCCGATTACGTGTGCGGTAATAGGTCATAAGTCTTACATCAGCTTAGCAGCGAAGAAGTCTAGCTAGTACACTATGGGGAAGAGAAAAGTTCGTGTTAAAAGTCCCTTTCCAGAGGAAAGAGGGAAAATTTTGAGAGTAAGGCCTATGCGTGGCGGTTGGGGAAAACCGGCCCTATTTGTTCAATCGGATGACTGATTTCTGTATACCTAATAAATGGGTGAAAGAGTTAATCGAAACGTCTAAATTAATTGACAAATGAAAGAAAAATCGATAAAAACATAAATAAAAAAAGCTAAAAAAGGATACTTTTAGCCTAGCCTTTAATTTTTACGATATATATCGTCGAGCGTATCTGCGACACGTTACGAAACCGGAAATGATTGTTGGTCGCCGTTTGCAAAAGGTAAATCTAATGTTGACAAAATAAAATTTTATTCTCCAAGATATGATATCATGGAGCTTGAGAGACACGCGAAAAATTGTGATTTGAATGGCCAAACAAGAGAAATCCAAGCAAAGCTGGACAGCATGATTAAAACAATAAAAATAAAAACGCATGTTAGCGGCTTTGCATTTTGCGATATTTGGAGAAAAACAATTTCAAAATCACTGATCAAGCGGGAAGAAAGAGTTCAAGTGTCCAAAAATGAAAATCACAAAAAGACCCCGAGAATAGTCAAGGCTAGCAGGTAAAAAGCAAATAGGGTCTAAGTGTCATGTGTGTAAAAATAAAATATTTATTCAAAAGCCTTCTCTCAGCCACTTTTACCGCTGAATCTTGTGCAGCTGAGCGTCTCCCCTTTATCTTAGCTGGCATTTTGAGCGAGACCGCTCTGAAGTAATCACTGGATTTTTCCGTTGATCTGACGACTACCAAGTGCCGTGCAAAATAATCCTGCAGCGTTACCCGTCAAAAAACTCGTATCAACACAAGTGACGGACACTTGCTCTCGACACAGTTTTATCTGATCACTTTGCCGATAACAAAGAAGGAATCTCTCAGGTAAAATTACTCGATTGCCGAGGAAGAGCCATTGAAACGTTCAAATGCGACTTCACACCTCTTAATTGCGGTTAAACGTAATCGCCTTTGTTTGCGCTTCCTTCTACATATCCTTGACACCCTACTGGGCATCACAAGGCTAGGGCCCTCTCCAGAGCTGTCAATCAAAATGGCGGCACGCTTACATGCCTAACGAGTGGTCGGAAAATGTAACAAAAGCACGATTTTCTGCCCCTTCAAAGCACCCAAACAAAATATTTTTAGATGACAATAAGCAATGGTTCCAGCTGATCGTATAACCGATAACAGGTAAATTTGCCAGCTAAGCATTTGACTAATAAGCCCTGTTAACCAACCTGTGAACGTTTTTGGCTGTTTTAACAGCTTTCTATATTGACAAGATAAGTGAATCGCTGCCAAGTATATCTCACTATCTGAGCAACCGATCGTTACAAAAGTTGCACCTATTGTTGTTAGGAATGTGGACTACAGCATGATATCAGGGGTTTAAGAGAAAATTGTTTGTTTGAAAGATATCGCCTTTTGAAGTGAATAAGCCATTGAAATATGGGGTAATTTAACGTAAAAGATGATAAAATCAAAAGTAAATAGTTTAAGACAATTCCCTGGTACCGCGCTGAAGTGCTTTCACCCAGCTTTATGAGGCCTTTTGAATCACTTGAATAGCTGTCTTGGTTATAGAGAAAATCCCAATACCGAAAACGGCATTTTCCCCCTCAAATTGGCGCCAGAGCGTCATCCGTTGGACACTGTACTTAATCCCCGTCTTTAATTGGCCTTTTGGGAAGTTTGTTTTAATTTTTTATAAAAACTTATAAGCCCAGGGCTTTGTTTCTATGACTTTGGTCCTTTTACTATCACCGGCCTTAAGAATCCACGATTCGTGTCAGATTTACGTACGGTCGCACAAAGAAAACCCCAAGTCCACATAATGACCAGTTAAACGGTTTATTTGTGGACGCTCGTGCTGTAACTTCATGTTCTAAGTGAAATCTACAACTCTTAACTGTCCGTATTTACGTCCGAGTTCTTAGTGTTCTTCTCTCCTCACTCTCTCGAGCGCTCTCCTTATATCAAACTAACTAAGCGTCAATGACGCGATAAATACAAATGTTGATTATTTTAATTTGCAGAGTTAATTGCTTTAAATCGGTGCTGTACAAAGAAGCCGTCATTTTACTCAAGAACTCTTCGACGATGACACGTTATATAATATGACCTCATGAAATATCTTTATTACTTTTATGTCTGGCACGACACATTGTCCATTAGTGAGCCTCTTTTTTCGTCAATCATTAATTAGAAATAGCATTACTTAGGCATTTACCTATATGCGCTCTTTATATTATATTATATTATATTATATTATATTATATTATATTATATTATATTATGCAACAATTTTGTACACCAATATAAAAGTACTCAAAGGGTTTATGATCAAGTGTACGAGAAGTTTCATTTAATTTGCGTTGAAATGGTGTTCGTGGGTGCTGAGATAAATAGACATTTGAGAAACCGATTTTGCATATTTATCCCCTTGAATTAATATTTTAATCATGACGTCATCGGTGAGATGACATTTGTGTAAATGCTAAGAAATTTTGTCAATGATCACTTAAGAGTTATTTATTATCCAAAAAAGGCATGCACGGGAGTATTATAAACTAGATTTTGGCTAACCCACAGCTTGCAAAGATATCTACAACAACTTCACAGGACACAACGCGAAATTAGCTGTGAGGCATATGTGTTATTTCCTTTGATGAAAGAAACTATTCCTTACACTTTGAAATTACTTGGGAATTAAGAACAATTTTCAATGCTTCTCAATATTTGAGTAGTAAGGAGAAAACTAGATCACTGAAAGTAATCATTTGTGATGAGTCATTATCACCCGTTAAGCTACACCCAGTCGTTAATATATATATTTTTTTTTCACAAATAAAGATATAATATATCTTAAATAATAATCAAACTCGAGTTTCCCTGAATATCCCTGTCAGATTATTTGTGTGCAGATCAACTATCTGCTACATTGAGAATCAAAACTTTGTCAACGGTGCTAAGTTCTCTCTTTCAAATAGCCGAGTATAAGCATGTTCACAAGTTTGCTCATTTATCCTAATGTCACAGAGATTTGGTCATTTAACGAGACCATTTTTCAAAACCCCTACTCAAATACAACGATACTACATGTACCTTTTCTCTTTCAAGTACCCGTCTTTCATTCGGTTATTTTCTTTTACCAGCTTTTATTTTTATTTTATGGACTGGAGTGTGTAGGAAAATCACAAATCTAGAAAAGGATAAGGTAGAGATTTAAAAAAAAGAAATATATTCCATTTCCCAGTACCATAGGTCTGAACAGATCTAACCAACTCAAAACAAAATTTGACCAAAAAAAAAAAAAAAAAAAAAAAAAAAAAAAGAAAGAAAGAAAACGAAAAAAGAAAAAAGGGTAGAAAGAGAAATTCAAAGACAAACTGTTTCGTGTTAAGTGCCAACGAAGATGTAGCAGTTTTCTGCAAAACTGAATGGGGTGATAAAGAGCGAACTGAAAACCTGGATGGCGTCACATGCACGTATTTCCTTTTATCACCTTTTCAAGCATCTTTTACCGATCTCAAATGTGGATGCAGGCGAAAGAATTATGACTGTTATTTTCCTTCAAAAACCCGGTGGAGTATCTATTTCAGTACCGATTTTGTTGGAAATATCATTTTCTGTCTCTACTTCGCTTACCAGTGCACATAATATCAACACTATTCTCCTGTATGTGTTTTGTAGATACGAAGTGAGACTACATAAAGCTATTCAAACATTTAATTTGGACATATATGCCATTAAGACTTTAATAGCAAAGAAATTAATTCGGCTTTTATCAATAAACTGTGTTCATGGGATTTATAACATTATAAAATGGGACATCCTAATTTGTTCTTGATATAACCGTTTGCCCTTAAAGGTGAAAAAATAATGACTGTCATCTAGTAATTCGTGTCACTAGAGAATGCTGCGTTACTCCTATGGGGAATAAAACTTTTTATTCGTCATTGCATTCATTTTAATGGGTCCAAGTTTTGTATAAGTTTACTTGTAAAAAGATCTGTCAACCTCTCTTTTTATCCTTGGTAAAAACTGTATCTTCTTAACGACGATGTGTTATGAATGAAAATATGTTTATGGCTCTTATGTCGAACACGACACATTGTCCATTAGTGAGCCTCTTTCCGTCAATCATTAATTACAAATAGCATTACCCAGGCATTTTCCTATACGCACAGCTGAAAAAATGTTTATATTATATTATATCATACCGGGTACAATAGCAAAAGTTAAGGTTTCTAAAAGGGTTTAAGATCATACAGATTTTCCTGCATCTAATTATTTAATAATGCAGTGCTGTAAAAAAATAAAAAATACCCCGAAAATATAAAATATCGGCGTTTTATTTCAAGACGTTAAATATGCATACAAAGTCAATTTTTTGTCACAAAAACCAACAAAATGCCAGCATATAGTTTCAAGTAATATAACTAAGAGAATTACCGAAAGGCATTGTTTAATTTTACCCGAAAATGATGTTTCAACGGATTTTTCTGCTGGCATTCTAAGCTGTACAGGTATGTCAATGGGGCAGGAAAGTAGGTCACGAAAGTAGGTTAAATTTACAACCAAAAATTTTAAGAAAGGAGCAGTCTAAAGGTCTTTTATGGCTGATCGAGTGATCTATTCAGTTTATCCCTTGGCATGTCGAATTTAATTGAGTCATATAAGAATCTAGTAGAAGTGGTTTACATGGAAACCACGCTCCACCGATGCTCGGTTCGTATGTACCTTTAATCGTGCGTTTAACACCTTTTTATCTTGAGTTGAGATAGCAATCGGTATTGGGCACGACTCCATCCCTTATTTTATCACGAAAAGTGGCGTAGGTGATGACGAGTGTATGGGCTTCAGTCGCGTGGCGTCAGAACATCCTGTTTTGCACCCTTGTGCGATTTTAGCGAACACCGTACCTCCTTTGAGCCCGACACGTCGTTCTGGCTAGTTCCACAGTCGCACAAATGTTGCGTACCGTGTAAAGGGGGTCTAACGCACAACAGACCAGGTCCTTAATAATATACCATGTATACGGGACTCGAGTGAATCAAAATTTTACATATTCACGTACATATAAAATGATATATTTTATCTTTTTAGGGAAGTATGTTTCAGTCTCTTTTGAATTTACTGATGGGCACCGTTCTACTTTTGCTGGGGCTCGCACTAATAAACGGGTCACAGGTCAGAGGCACAGGCGGAGCTGACCAGATCACCACTACGAGTTCTACTCCAAATCAGCTACAAACTCCCCCAATGCCACCAGTCCTTGACAACGAGACATTAAGTCATCCTTTGCCTGTGACCACACCAGTTCCTCAAACTCCTTTGGGATCTTCTTCGGCCACCACAGCTACTGAACATGGCGAATCCACAACCTCTCCAAACCCATGGGGCAACAGGGCGTTGCCTTCGCCAGTAGCTCGTCAGCGGTTCTGCGCCCTCGTGGAACCCTTTGATAAGGAACTTGGTCACAGTATCTACATTTCATGTTATTGCGATGACGTGTGCCATGCCCTAGGTGATTGCTGTTTGGCTTCTAATCTGCAGTGCAACGAAAGAGACATAAGTGCTAACACCAACACTTCTCCCTCATCGTCGCCACCAATAATCGTGGGAGCCGATGACTTGGAATGTCGTTCGCAGATAACTAAAAAAAGAAGAGGTCGTCTGGTGTCCAGTAGGTTCTTCTGGATGATAAAAGCATGCCCAGGGAATTGGTTTGACGATGAGATCCGGGATAACTGTGAGAACCCGAACTCTACTATCGAGGCAAGATTGATAGTGCCTGTGTCTGACCCAGTCTCAGGGTTCACTTTCCGGAATTCCTTCTGTGCCATGTGTCATGGCGTCAATCAGTACAAATCCTGGACCATGACCGTAGAGTGCATTCTGTCGAACTATGACGCCTTTGCAATGAAAGCTAGAAGTGTGACGTCCATATTAGAAGCAGTGCATGGACTTCCGGATTGCCATGGTAAATTCTATGAACCAGATGGAATCCCTGGTAGACCGTGCATAGACAGTATCTCCAACAGTCACGGGCAAGGTATACTCTTTAGCGGTAACCCAAACGAGTGCTACAGAGATTCTCCTTACCGTGGACTTTGCGGCAACACTTCAATTACGGCTATCACGCATGTAATGCCTCACACCACTGAAGCTTTTTATGCCAGAAATCATTTCTGTTGGCTCTGCAGATACACTCATACGCCCTCATTTGGTTATTGCCCTGGAAACAGTAAGTAAATATTTATTGTTGTTTTTTTTTCATGTAGATCAGTTTTGTAATAGCATACTTTACTGGGCAGACGCAATGTGTCCGGGCATATGACCACCGGTGGCTGCCGCCGTGCACTTTTCAGGAATTTTTACTCGTTAACAAACAGAATTAGAGCCATGATGCTTATCATTATTATCAAACCTTTAGGATTGATATAACTGAGATGCACTTCAAAAACATGCCTGACTGGGTTGTTTTCTCCTTAGTTCTTAAGCTTTTTGTGATTTTTTCTTAAACTGGTGTTTTAAACTGACTTTTAAGTCTCCTGATCTAATGTTCAATGCAAGTTACATTTTCTGAATGTCCGCTACATAATTAGACAAGTCATTGTTGTAACATTGCATCAAACTGACTGCTTTTTTTTTTCAGTTTTGATATTTAAAATTCTGCCCATTTGACGGCTTTGTTGCTTTGTTTGAAATATTACGCTGGATTGTATCGATCTCAACCTACAAATTGAAAAAGGGGAGAGAAATGCATTGCCTATTTTTCATTTTAGAGTGAAGCAACATTTGCTTTAGTCGACACAAACGTCATTTTGTGTCAACAGTAATAAGAACTTTTGTTTTTTTATATAGCCCGTCACCTGCGTCTATCGTCGCCGTCCTCGCTCAGAACTTTCAATTAGGATCGTGATAACACGATAAGTGGAAAACCGTTTACCTTTTTGTCTTCAAACTTACGGAACTGTTGATTATTTTTACAATACAGGTCGAGTTCGAAAACGGGCCTGATCCGGCAAATTATCTAAAAGTTATGCTTTTTTTTTTTTTGCTTTTTTCCAGCAAATATGCAAATGCAGATAATACGTTTTAAGGAAAACCGATTTGCCAATTGACTTCACACGTACAAGAGTGATCAATATTTTTATGATATATTAAGAATTGGTGTCCTTTTCTGGAAGTTATTCAGTTAGTTTGTGAAATGTTAATTTTTCACATATTCAGGCCTCATAAACGGATTGGGCGTTTCCCACCACGAGCCTCAGATTCCCGAGCGCAAACGCCAATATTAACGAGCCCCACCTCAGATTAACAAGTTAACCAAGGAGTTATAACATTTCTGTTATAACTCCTTGAGTTAACGAGCACTAACTAAGCGTTTCCAAGCACTAGCCGTTGATCCGCTTATCTACCCGTTCGGTATGTTCCGTATTAGCCGAAGGTTGTCGAGAACGCATTGCTGCTGTATGGATAGTGGAATATACTAATGCAGTAGTTTGGTTTGTTTTGAGAATTTTTTATATATTCTACGTTTATTTTGCACAAGTTAAAATATTGATACATGGAAACAGATATTTCTGAGTCGGTGAAAATAGTCGATGAATCATTTGTTACTTGCGTCCAATTTATCATTTGCGTTCTTTCAAAATCTATTAGTAATGATCTAGCCACTATATCTGGCCGTGGCGTGGACGTTGAAAATCCTTTCTCTTTCGTCAAAGAGACAGAAAGGCGTTTGAGCCCAGAAATCTCTGAAAGTTCCACCGTTATGTCTCTTGTATCTTCCGCCATCTTGAAATAGTCCCTAGTTCTTAAAAAGGACCCGTATTTAAGCAGCCGGGGGCCCCGATGGAAGCTGGACAAATTGATAGTGCTTGGAAATGCTAAGTTTGTGCTCGCTAACTTTACGTCGTGCTTGTTATCTGAGGTGGGGCTCGTTAATATTGGCGTTTGCGCTAGGGAATCTGATGCTCGTTCTAGGAAACGGCAATTATCGTTTATGAGGCCTGATATTGACATTTTCAGAAAGTGACTCTGAACTTCCCTGGGCCTGAAGACCCTTGCTAATCTTATTTTCCAAATATCTATGATAATTGCAGTGCATAATTAAAAATTGGTGGTGATTATGCTATTAAGCGTTATGTAATATTGCATCAAAACTGAAAAAAAAATTATTTTGGGTACAGTCGCCAGAGTGACCATTAAAAGAAAACCATAAATTTTATTAAAACTTTTCATTATCAAAGTTACTGAATTGATGCATAGGAATGAAAGCTTAGATGAAGCTCTTTGTGAAATTTTTAGTTTTCACAGATTGGCATTTCCAATGGGGACCTTACAACTCCCACGAGCATGAAGTCGAATTGAAGTACATTTTCTGAATGCATGCATGCATGCTACGTATAGTAGGTGATTATAAATTGGTGGTGATTGTGTTTTAAATTATGCAATATGAATTAAACAATATTGCATCAAATTGACAAAAGCCTACTTTGTGCACTGCCATCAGAAACATTATGAAAGAAGACTGTGTTACTTCTTATTTTTTAACTAACAGGAATGATTCTTAGGATTACCATACATCTGATATTTGAAAACCAGATCGATGGGATTATTTTTCTTGAATTAATGCATTTTTGTGATGATTTCTTTTTTCTTATTCTGGCATTTTTAAAGCGTGAACTTGAACTTCCATGGGCCTGAAGTCTTAAGCTTGTTATACATTCTTAATGTCCGTGTTATATCTTGTCTGTAGTAAAATTTTGGTGTGATTTTGTAATAATGCATCAAAATTGTCAAAATAACGTATTTTTGCATCATTATTTTCTGCTTTTTGTAAGTACATTTGACAGCTTTGGTACATGTACCTTGTTTATGTGTGCGATAATTCTATATTTATCGCACATATAAAAAACAAAAGTTCTCATTACTTAGTTCCCTGATGACCCCATATACATGTATATATACGTATGTTGAAATGCTATTTGTATACTATTCAGGCGAGTCGGATGTTAAGAAGTTTAATCCTGTGGCGTTTTCAGCGCTTGTGGATCCAACAACACCGGAACCACTAGAATCGTGTAACTCCAACACAAGCATTGTAAGACATCAAAGACAACACATTTATCTATTCTCGTCATTCGCATGAAATACACGTTTTTAGAAATAATTAATACATTTTACCTAGGCACAACTTTGAAACCAAAATATTCCATATTAAATGCAAAGGCTGAATAATAAGAAAAAAAAAACTCAAGTAAAACCCATCGATAGTTCCTTCTGAAATATACAGGAAGACATGGCGTTCTGAATGACTGGCAAGTAAACATTGCTCACTGCTTAAACGAATTGCTCTAAATGAGTGCAAAAATGTTTTGTTTTTTCTTTTTCAGATGACCTGCCCAAGTGAAAAGATGCCGGAAGTGTGCGCGTCACCTTTCCTTTCTCTTGTCAACGTGTTGTACAAGCTGGTTATCGATTTCATGGTCACCGGAAATGACACCATCGCTGAGGTGTTTGATGCCTGTAAATCTTTTCGTTTCCCACAGAATCTTGTAAACCTTTTAGGTAATGACAACAGTAAAACTTGGCGACCACAAAGGATGGGTCAAAAACCTTACAGTTGCCTTGTTAAGAATATCTCCTCTAGCACCGTCTACCCACGCGATCGAGAGGAATCACAATTCGCAGTTCAGTTAAGCCTTAATCTTCTCTTGGCCAAATATATCCGTAATTATGACGAAGGTTTCAGTTTGTTTGCTTCACTGCAGGATCGGATCGAATCTGAGACAGTGGCTTACACATACAAGGGGAACGCCTTTCCTCTGCGCGTGATTCGTGATAAAGCCCATAACTGCGCATCAATTCAGCCGCCAGATGCCACTACTTGGTTTGTGACGAAGGCGGCCAACGTCAATTCTGCTTCTTTTTTCGAGAAGGTTGATATCATCTTTGTCATAATGACAGGAATGGCAGTCGGGTTGATAGCATTTAATATTATTTAATTCTCCCTAAAACATAAAAGGACCATCTGTATGATTCAAAAGTAATTTTTTCTTTTGGATTAACAAAATTTACCAAAATTTTACCTTTAAAAAGTCCCTCTAGGACTTCCAAACAAAAGACACGTCCCTTTGATAGATATTGCTAAACTATCAGAATGTGTTACTGTTTAGTGTATTCATTTCATTTTAAGATTGTCTAAAAATGCAATTATTTCGCAAGGGCCGAAATTTCATTGAATGAAATGATGCAATGAGATTTTGAAATACTAAATTATAATAATTATTTCATAATTAAAGAGAAAGATTTAGAACAACACAAAACCCAGAAATGATATTATTTAAACAACTTTCTTGTGGTTAAAAGTATTTTCGTCCGACTAATTGATTTTGATAAATGATATTGTTTTCGCAAAAATTAACTCATGGCAATTATCTATTAAAATGATCAAGATTATCACTTGTCTCCAGATAAGCTCAACAAGAAGTGGTTTATGTTCATTTAGGTAAAAAGGGTGCTTTAAATCTTACGCTTTGTCACTATAACTGTCTCTTTCTCCTTTTCCCCCCCCCCCCCCCCCCCCCCCCCCCCCCCCCCCCCATCCAGCACCTACCAAAAAAACACAAAAAGCAATCAATTAAAAATATTTTTATGTCAAGTCTGAAATTATATTTGGATATTTTAAAACGTCAGTGTTTCCAATAGGTATATTGTCTACCGGGGAACTCCACTTTCCAGTGTTGCTTATGAAGGACGAGTCTACCGGTAACATTCAAAATTTCTAACATGTTCACCGTGAACATATAAAACCAGGCATAACGTTCTGGGGCTTCTCTTTTGCCAATGGAAATGATTTAGATTCGATTGGAATTTCTGTTATCTATTTTATTTTTGTATATTCAGAATTGTCTATTAAGGATGTTGTTTCGTTCTTTTATTGATAGTATTTCATTTATCACGGTTGCGTTTACATTTGTGCTCGTGTTTCACTTAGATGTTTTTAAATATTGTTTAATATTGTTTTACTAAGTATTCACAGAAACGGTTGTTAAAAAAAACAACAAGCTTTGTAAAAGTTTTGGAAATTAATTTAATATATCATTCACACGACATGTGGAGCTTTATATAGGGGTATTCACAGTTCCCTTTACTGGGCAAGGTGCTTTTGTAAGTTGGGGGTGTTGTCACTTGACTGGATTTACGTAATACCTTGTTTAAACTTATCAAATCGTGTAATGTAAAAAAATATAAATGTATATATCTTAGTTCATCAGACATCTGTCATTATATATAATTAATGGACAAATGATTTAATGCTAGCTCACTGCATGAATACTTGTAAAAATTCAAATACCGCCCAATACTGTCTAGCACTAAAAAAATCCCTGCCAGGCTTGTTTTCAAACTTGAGCTGTATTTTCACTATCCAAAGAAACCTTCTTGTAAGTTTGATGACGACAATTGCAAGTAACAGTATTCAAGGCGACACTAACGGCAACGATAGACGCAGGTGATGCCCAAATGCCCAGATAGATAGCGCCTGTCCATAAAAAGACAGCATATTCTAACTTAACTTTGCTACATCTAATTAGTATTATTAGTATTTGTATTATATATCTTTATTTTTATTGGTTTCAAGTGTTTTGACATATGTATTAACTTGTAGTAGGCTATTGTATAAATATTTTTACTGTTGTTAAGTGTTACAAGTCTATTTTAATTGATGTTATTTTCCACAAGGTCATTCCTCTGGTGCACTTTACGTCAGTGACAAATGAAGTTCAGCATCGCCACTGCAACAATATAATGTAATTTTGACAGACATTTTAAGTTCAGAAAAAAAGATCCAGTTTTATTTTGCACAATCCTTAACTTAACGAACGGAATATATTTTCTGCTATTTTAATTTATCTACGACTATTTGTCCTTCTCAGAAAAAGCACGACAATCACTTCATTTGGTTTTCGGTTTATATTTTATGTTATTGCAAATAAAAGTCGCACAGCTTATAACCGTGTACTTGTGTATTTCCTTTTCTAAAAATTATCTTTGTGTGTGGCTTAGCACAAAAGGCCCGTCTCCACATAAATTTCCAGCATATTTTTGCGAACTTTGATTTTAATTCATTTACTGGTAATGATCTCCGCAAAACGCACACTCGCCATCTCCTAATGTATATTTTGGAATACTTTTCCACTTGAAATTTTCCTTAATAAACTAATTACGGAACGGAGACGGAGTTGGGGGTGAGGCCTAAAACGAGTACGAAACACGAGGCGAGTGTGGGACCGTAGAGGCGGGGGTGGGCTTTGGATGCACGGCATTTTTGGGGCTTTAACCAACAACAACTCCAACGAGACCAAAAAGTTAAAAATTATAGTAATAATAACAGATATTATTAAATCATCCTACAAAGTACATTTTACAATCCTTGGACTAAACCAAGTAAATGCTTGCAATTTTTTTTTTTCATTTGCGAATGAAAATGAAATTTTTGAGCAAGGGGCCGCTAATTACGTAACCTTAAAAACGCCTTTAGATTTTAGCACGGGCTCTTCGTGAAGAAAATTAGGAAAACAAAAACGCTCCATTCAAGCAAAACTCTTCAGCTACGGTAATGACTTCCAAAGGGCAAAACTTTCAGATACATACTTTTATAATCACAAAATCACATTTCTAGATAGGATTTGTGGTGTTTTAACTGCATAGAATAGAGCTATAGAATAGCCTCCCTTTAACTCTGTTCCTACCACTCAATACGAATGTTTAAATTTTTAGAAATCTTGACTTTAAAATGTAGTATCTGTAAAATCACAACCCTCCCCCTCCCCCCATTAAAAAGATGGAGTAATGACTGTAATTCATTTAGCCTAAATCTTAAAGTGAAAACCTCATCAATGAACTGGCATACTCTCTTTCCAATATGGACATATTTATTCCATTCCATTCATTATGAAATTCACGCTCACAATATTTTTATATATGCTCAACTATAAACATAACTTCATCAAAATATTATAAAGGTAAATGTAGAATTTTTCTTTGATCACTGTTAGTTATGCATTAAGAACCTGAAAAAATTTGCACTTAAATTTACCTGGAACAGAGCTTCCTTCTTTTGGTCATATTAAAGACAAGATGTATAAAACATTCATTTCATGACAGACCCCGTATACAAAATTGGAAACATGGAGCTCGAGTTCTGAGACTAGATTATAAGTCAGTTATTCATCACAAAAAGTAAACCGTCAGTCAATTTTACAACTAATTACTTGAGCGGACATGATGGCACCATGAAACGCGTAATCAAAACTTGTACTATATCAGTTTTTTGACAACTTTGTTCGCTATAAGAATAAAAGATAAAATATATTCCTCATCACAAAATATTCCACGCAATTCTCTATCCAACTTAAATTTATCTGGAATATACTTCAAGATTGAAGAGAAACATTATCAGCAAAGTACATTTTTTGTAGATTAAATACAATTTAGTACACATAAAAATATATCTGCCATTTTCTGAAACGTTTGATAGAGGGAGATTTCTTATTTGCTGCTACAGTGATTCGCTGTGTGAAAAAAATGGGAGATACAATTAAAGGTGTGATGAAAGAGCCACAAGTTGCAAAATCCTGCATCATCAGAGTGCCGCATTAAATATATATACTGATTAGTTGTATGAAAACAAAACTGATAAAAGCAGACATATACAGAAAAATATCAAATTAATTCAACATGATTTCTATGGGAAAAAAATCAATAGCATTCTGTAAATGACACATATATATTATTGACTAGTAATGAAAACTTTTACAAATACATAGAAAAAATGAGTTAATGTCAATTTTCTGATAAAATGGTGGAAGCATGTTTTGCATAATATATATCATTAATGAATCTTCTCTTTATTCTCTTCATTAATAATAAGAAATGGAAGGATTATTTTCAAATAAAGCTATTCGGAAGGACAGAACATGCGAAAGCATGATTAAATAGTGTACTAATATGTACATGAATAAGCAAAAGTTGCGTCAGTAAGAACGGTGCATGTATCACGTCTAGATATACTGGCCAAAAAGAAACGCAATCTTTGGTTTTGACAAAGAGCTTCAAAATGCCCAAATATGCACATGTCAGTCTGGTCACTGTTTTTAGTGCCAGAACACCCTCTCAGTCCTGCAGTACTGATACACTTGAGTTGTTCCAGAAGATGGCTAGATGACATGAGCTAAATATTCAGACATCTCATCTGAACACAAATTGGGACAAAAGCCCTGCATAATCAGTTGTCCACAACCAATGCCTGTGGACACTGGCATCCATGTCACGGCTGCCTGATCTGGACAGGGGTCGTGCCTTCGGCCATTGCAATTTCCGCAGTGTTATGGTTTGGGCGGGCATAAATGGCAGTTTCCAAACAGAACTCATGGTGATTGGTGGAAATCTGATTGGCCAGCAAAGATGGCCAGCAAAGATGAAGTCCTAAGAACAGCTTGTGAGGGACTTTTTTACTCCCCCCCCCCCCCCCCCCCCCCCCCACACACACACACACATGACCCCACACTTCATTGGCTGGGCACTGTGGGCTTTCATCTTGGGATATCGCGATCTTTGAAACTGCTATGGAGATTCCCAGGCTCTAAGCTTTAAACATCGCACACGGAAGAAATGAAACGACTCCATGTTGTAACTTTACCAGGTTATATATTTTGCTAAACTAAAAGTTACATGGTACAATTAAGATTCATTATGAGCTTTAATCCAGACATCCTCCCCTCAATGTTTAAGTTCACAAGTTTTTATGCTAAACTTTATCAATTAAAATGTCAATCAGATAAAGTTTAGCTGATTGGTCTATTCAAATCCAAATCCGCCCACAAGGTGGACACACAAGGGCTTCCTCTAATCCAGTTCTAACGGATTGCTGGGCTTGAAGCATAGGATAGTAAAATTTAAACTTCTAAAGGGTGAAATCTTATCTAAAGCTCCTATTGCATGCTCATTATTCCAATGGGCGAATTTTATCATACACGGTACAAGCACTAAGCCAAAGACTAAAATCTTTCAACTTCCAGTTGAATTGAATTAAGAATTAAAAGATTAAAAAATATTAATTACAAATCATTTTCCAATACTGTGACCCCTGGCACATTCGTGAAAAGAAATTCGAAGAGACAAACAATTTAGTTTTAAGTTCGTGCTAAGGAGGCCGCAGAAGTTTTGCGAGTAACTGAAGAGGGTGATAATAAAGAGCAAACCGGAAATCTAGAAGACGCAACATATAAGGGATATGCACTTGTTACCTATTATCACCTTCTCAAGTTTCCCTGCATGATCCCAAACCTTCGTGTATATTGTGCTGAGAGGAGGTTTAAATGTTTTGATCAATGCATATTTTACTAAAATTGCCAATTAGTCCAAACAATTCTGCTTTATTCGGATCAGTGTTCCAAGCGAGCGTCAAGATGAGAAAAGCTATTGCCATACTTTTGTACCCGATAGATTTGATTTTTTTTTTCTACAGTAGAAATCCAGAAGTGGGATCGGAGACGACGCATTTTAGCAGTGATTTTTTTTTTTTTTCGGTCACCAGTGCGACTACACATGTATCAAACATTTAAAGGTGCTTTGTAGCAATAAGGAGGACTAAAAACAGCTTTTGAAACATTTTTCTTCAAATGTACCGCTGACACTTTAAAACAAAAACATACATTCGGCTTTTATCAATAGTTTTAGTTTGAGACAATCAGTTCTCTTCCGAGTCGAAGAGCCCAATGTACTACAAATTACTGTTACTAATTACTGTGTTATCTATCTGGTCGTGATTGCTCCTGATTGTTTTAATTTATAACTTTCACCTCATGTCTTTTTTACTTTTTATTGATTAATTTACAAAGTTCAGTAAGTTAATTGTGGGTACTTGAGGCTGATGAAGTGATTTATATACAGGGGCGGATCCAGGATTATTTGAAGGGGGGTCCGGAACGACATGTCTCCAATACGGAACCAACCACCGCCCCCTTGGTGTGGGGTTCGGGGCCCGCTCAAGGACCCCGAAAATTTTTGGGTGTTTTGGAAAGCAAACTTCTCATTTTAAGAGGGGAATATTAGTGTAATATATTTTTTAGAAACCCCCCCCCCCCTCTAAATCCGCCACTGATATACTTATATAACCACATGTCAGGTTTTAACATCTTTTTTTCTCACTTGACGCTAGGCCTTGGTCCTATAAAAACAGTTGAAAGAGAGCCAGATGTCAATAACCTAGTGATTCGTGTGGCACGACAGATTTAGTCGTGACCTGTGTCGTCAACAACTTCACATGACACAACGCGAAATTACCTATTAGGCAAATGTGATATTTCCTTTAATGAAACAAACTATTCCTTACACTCGGAAATTACTTGGAAATTATAAACAATTTTCTGTGTTTCTCAATATTTGAGTAGTAACCTGAAAACTAGATCACTGAATATAATAATTTCTGATGAGTCATGATCACGTGTTACGTTATACAAGTCGTTAATGATTATCAAAATAAAGATGTAATAAAACTCAAGTTCTAGGCTAATCATGAATACCACTGAATAGCCCATAATAGTTCTTTAACAAACAAAAATAGATCAAAATTCTGATTTTGCAATGCAAGGTATTTCTGTAAATATCAAAAAAAATTTTATGTATACATTACTCATTATAGAATAATGTTCTCTACTTATTTCTAATGCAGTCTTATTTTTATTTCTGCAAACTACCTGGTGGGTCTGCTGGACAATTTGTGTGCAGATCAACTATCTATTACACTGAGGTGTTAACAAAGTTTCTTAATTTAAGTAGCCAAGTCTAAGCATGATCATAATTTTACTCGATTATCACAGTATGACTGGGAGATTTGGTCATTAAACGAGATCGTTTCTCAAAAAAGCTACTCAAATACAACTATCCTACACGTACCCTTTATCTTTCAAACACCCATCTTTCACCCGATTATTTTATTTAACCACCTTTAATCTTCATTTCATAGACTGGAATGTATACATGAAGGAAAATCCAGAATCTAGAAAAGGATAATGAATATATATTCCCTTTTCCAGTGCCATAAGTCCGAACAAATATAACCAATTCAAAACAAAATTTGACAAAAATGGTAGAGAGAAATTCAAAGACAGAAACTGTTTCTTGTTAAGTGCCAACGAAGGTGTAGCGGTTGAACGGTTCTCTGCAAAGCTGAAGGTGATAAAGAGCAAACTGGAAACCTGGATGACGTCACATGCACGTACTTCCTTTTATCGCCTTTTCAAGTATTTTTACCGATCTCAAATGTGGATGTATTTTGAAATGAGAAAACTATTTACAAATTTTAGCGCACATTTTGATCCTAATGCCAATTGGTCCAAACAAACGCCTACATGAACATTAATTTCAGGTTTAAAGATGATAAAAGCTATAGCCATACTTTTCCAGCCTTGGAGTGGGGTTCGGAGCCCGGTGAAGGGCCACGAAAGTTTTTGTTACTTTAGAGGGCGAACGATGCCATTTGATACGGTTTAGAGCTGTGATTCAGCTAGTCAAAATTATAATTTCAAGAGGGGACCATAGATGTGATTTTCTCGGAAATCTAGGGGGGGTCAGGACCCCCCTGACACCCACCCTCAATCCCCCACTGCCAGTGCGCATATTATCAACACCATTTAAAAAAAGGGATAGATAAAATGAGACATCTTTTCTTCTTACTTGGCGCTTTACCCCTTAAAAAGAGGTGAAATAAAGACAAATGTCAATAACCTATAGTGATTCGTGTGGCACGACAGATTTAGTAGTAAAATTAATGTTAAAACCGGTGACTTTGTAAGCCCACATTGTATTCGGCATTATCACGAAAATAAATCTATTTAACTACTAGTACGAGGAACGTGACCTCTTTGACTGTACAGATAATTGTGGTAATTGTGGTAATTGCTGCAATTATTTTACGTCCAACAGACACGAGATGGCTTCCTCTTCTACGGATAAATACTGGGTTTGCGATTTAAAGACGGCACTTGTCCAAGTTTTGGAAACGAGCCGACTGCCTTAGCGGAGGTTGGGTGCTGCATAGCCAATAGCTGTTGTTTGCAGAATAACGGTGTCATCAAAGGTAAGAAATAAACTTATTGGTCACACTCATCAGTCTTTTTTTATTTTATTTTTATTTTATTTTTTATTATTATTTTTTTAATCACTGCTTGGATTTCAGAATAAGGCGCGTAACAAAGCATATGAGTAAATTTGGTGAAGCCAAGGTTGATTGCTGGCTAAAAGTTTTTGATACAAAGATAGTTCCTATTTCAAACTATGGGGCAAAAGTATGGGGCTTGCATCCTGGACAAGATGCAGAAGTTGTACAAAATAAATTCTGCAAATTTTATTGTAATAGGAGAAATGCGTCTAACGTAGCGGCAACGGTTGAATTAGACAAAAAAATACTTGGACGTTTGGTGAAAGTAATTAAGTACTGGCTCAAGCTTATGAATGCACCTGAAATAAGTTCATTATTAAGCGTGTTACGTGTGACAGTAAAATATGGCATAAAACGAGAAGAATTGTTGGGCATTACAAGTAAAGAAACTGTTATATGGGTATGATTTTGGAATAGCCTGGATTAACCAAGGAGTGGTGGATGAAAGTTCATTTATAAAGGAATTTCATCAAAGGTGCATGGATATTTATGTCTTGTCGTGGTGTAACAAAATGTCAAATTATATTGAGACTAGATGTATATAAATTATCTAATCATAATCTCATTATTGAGCCATACGTTACAGTATTTGATAAAGCTAATTGTATATCAGTTTTAGAACGATTAAGATGTTCAAATCATCAACTTGAAATTGAAAAAGGTAGACAAAGTGGTAATTCTAGGGATCAGAGAATTAATCAGTGTTGTAATTAGGAGGTAGTCGAGTGCAAAAGGCACTAGTTTTCCTCCATATAGCGAGCTAAGGGATAACTTTCTCATCGGGAATTGGGTTCACATGAACTATTTATCATATTGAAGAAATCAGAAAGTATTAGAGTTTTAAGAAAAAATCTCGAATTATTTGACAAAAGCAGAAATAAGAAGAAAGTCGTTATTAGATATGGACAGGGGAAATGTATAATGTAATGCGTAGAAATTAATGATTAAAACAAATTATTGTAAAAAGGCCGGTGGCCTTACAGTGAAATGAACTAAACTCTGTTGTCAAAGTAAAGGGACAAAAAGTTGGCAAGGTATGATTAAACATTCTTTGTAGATGAGATAAGCGTCAAAATCATTTTGCGTGGAGGTTTAAGTGTCCCTGAAGGCATATACTTGGGGTAAAACAGTCACGTTTCACAATTTTTCAAAATTTTCAGGGGGGTTATAAATATCATAACATATTATGATCGGCAGAGTAATTAAGAAAAATTAGCAAATTTGGAAATAAAGATAGATTTGGAAATAAAGATAGACCTTTTTTAAAATATTACAGACTGAAATCTGAAGCGTTTAACTCCGGCTTGTTTTTGGAAAATTATTTTTTCTATCATAATAACGGATGGACAAGTCGATGTTTGAAAAATCTGTCATTTGTACTGAACCTTTTTACATACAGAAAAAAATGTTCTTTGCACATATGAATTAAGTACGCTTAATTCAATGTGTGCCCAAATTGGACATTTAGTTTTCGACTCATTTAGTGCATAACGCAATCCAAAGAATCCACGATTCGTGTCAGATTTACGTACGGTGGCACAAAGCAAACCCACATAGTCCACATAATGACCAGTTAAACGGTTTATTTGTCGGCGCTCGTGCTGTAACTTCATGTTCTAAGTGAAGCCTACAACTCTTAACTGTCCGTTTTTACGTCCATCTTCTTCGTGCTCTATAGCTTCTCTCCTCGCTCTCCTTATATCCCACTAGCTAAGCGTTAGTGACGCGATAGATACATATGTTGATTACTTAAATTTGCAAAGTTAATTGCTTTAAATCAGTACTGTACAAAGAAGCCGTCATTTTACTCAAAAACTCTTCGACGATGACACTTACATAATATAACCTCATGAAATATTTTTATTACCCTTCGGGCACGACACATTGTCCATTAGTGAGCCTCTTTTTCGTCAATCATTTACCTATATGTATAGTTGAAATAATATTTATATTATATTATATTATATTATATTATATTATATTATATTATATTATGTAACAATTAGGTACACCAATATAAGAGAGGTTTCATTTAATTTGCGTTGAAACGGTGTTCGTGGGTGCTGAGATAAATAGATATTTTAGAAACCGATTTTGCATATTTATCCCCTTGAATAAATATTTTTATCATGACGTCATCGGTGAGATGACATTTGTGTATGATCACTTAAAATTTATTTATTATCAAAAAAAGGCATGTACGGGAGTATTATAAGTATTTTTTGGCTAACCCACTGCTTGCAAAGATATCTACAGGAACTTCACAGAACACAACGCGAAATTAGCTGTGAGGCATATGTGTTACTTCCTTTTATGAAAGAAACTATTCCTTACACTTTGAAATTACTTAGAAATTATGAGCAATTTTCAATGCTTCTTAATATTTCAGTAGTAAGCAAAAAACTAGATCACTGATCACTAGTAATCCTTTATGAGTCATGATCACCCATTAAGTTATACTCAGTCGTTAATATTTTTTTCACAAATAACGATATATCTTAAATAAAAATAAAACTCGAGTTCGGTTAATCATGAATATCCCTGTCAGATTATTTGTGTGCAGATCAGCTATCAACTAAATTGAGAATCAAAACTTTGTCAACGGTGCTAAGTTTCCTCATTCAAATAGCCGAGTGTAAACATGTTCACAAATTTGCTCATTTACCCAATTGTCACAGAGATTTGGTCATTTAACGGGACTATTTTTCAAAAACCTTACTCAAATACAACGATCCTACCTTTTCTCTTTCAAGTACCCTTCTTTTATTCGGTTATTTTCTTTGATCAGATTTTATTTTTATTTACTGGACTGGAGTGTGTAGGAAAATCACGAATCTAGAAAAGGATAAGGTATAGATTTAAAAAAAGAAATATATTCCATTTCCCAGTACCATAGGTCTGAACAAATCTAACCAACTCAAAAAAAAATTTGACAAAAAAAAAAAGAAAAAAAAAGAAAGAAAGAAAAGAAAACGAAAACGAAAACGAAAAAAGAAAAAAAAAGGTAGAAAGAGAAATTCAAAGACAGAAACTGTTTCGTGTTAAGTGCCAACGAAGGTGTAGCTGTTTTCTGCAAAACTGAAGAGGGTGATAAAGAGCGAACTGAAAACCTAGATGGTGTCACATGCAGGTATTTCCTTTTATCACCTTTTCAAGTATCTTTTACCGATCTCAAATGTGGATGCAGGCGAAAGAATTATGACTGTTATTTTCCTTCAAAAACCCTGTGGAGTATGTATTTCAGTACTGATTTTGTTGGAAATATCATTTTCTGTCTCTACTTCGCTTACCAGTGCACATAATATCAACACTATTCTCCTGTATGTGTTTTGTAGATACGAAGGGAGACTACATAAAGCTATTCAAACATTTTCTTTGGACACGTTTGCCGTTTGCCCTTAAAGGTGAAAAAATAATGACTGTCATCTAGTAATGCGTGTCACTAGAGAGTGCTGCGTTACCCCTATGGGGAATGAAACTTTTTGTTCGTCATTGCATTCATTTTAATGGGTCCAAGTTTTGTATAAGTTTACTCGTAAAAAGATCTGTCAACCTCACTTTTTATCCTTGGTAAAAACTGTTTCTTCTTAACGACGATGTGTTATGTATGAAAATATGTTTATGGCCCTTATGTCAGGCACGACACATTGTCCATTAGTGAGCTATTTTTTCGTCAATCATTAATTACAAATAGCAATACCTAGGCATTTTCCTACATGCACAGCTGCAAAAATGTTTATATTTTATTATATCATACTGGATACAACAACAAAAGTTAAGGTTTCTAAAAGGGTTTAAGATCATACAGTTTTTCCTGCATCTAATTATTTAATAATGCAGTGCTGTAAAAATAAATAAATAAAAAATACCCCAAAAATATAAAATGTTGGCGTTATACCATGTATACGGGATTCGAGTGAATCAAAATTTTACATATTCACGTACATATATATAAGATGATATATTTTATCTTTTTAGGGAAGTATGTTTCAGTCTCTTTTGAATTTACTGATGGGCACCGTTCTACTTCTGCTGGGACTCGCACTAATAAACGGGTCACAGGCCAGAGGCACAGGCGGGGCTGACCAGATCACCACTACGAGTTCTACTCCAAATCAGCTACAAACTCCCCCAATGCCACCTGTCCTTGACAACGAGACATTAAGTCATCCTTTGCCTGTGACCACACCAGTTCCTCAAACTCCTTTGGGATCTTCTTCAGCCACCACAGCTACTGAACATGGCGAATCCACAACCTCTCCAAACCCATGGGGCAACAGGGCGTTGTCTTCGCCAGTAGCTCGTCAGCGGTTCTGCGCCCTCGTGGAACCCTTTGATAAGGAACTTGGTCACAGTATCTACATTTCATGTTATTGCGATGACGTGTGCCATGCCCTTGGTGATTGCTGTTCGGCTTCTAATCTGCAGTGCAACGAAAGAGACATAAGTGCTAACACCAACACTTCTCCCTCATCGTCGCCGCCAATAATCGTGGGAGCCGATGACTTGGAATGTCGTTCGCAGATAACTAAAAAAAGAAGAGGTCGTCTGCAGTCCAGTAGGTTCTTCTGGATGATAAAAGCATGCCCAGGGAATTGGTTTGACGATGAGATCCGGGAAAACTGTGAGAACCCGAACTCTACTATCGAGGCAAGGTTGATAGTACCCGTATCTGACCCAGTCTCAGGGTTCGCTTTCCGGAATTCCTTCTGTGCCATGTGCCATGGCGTCAATCAGTACAAATCCTGGACCATGACCGTAGAGTGCATGCTGTCGAACTATGACGCCTTTGCAATGAAAGCTAGTAGTGTGACGTCCATATTAGAAGCAGTGCATGGACTCCCGGATTGCCATGGTAAATTCTATGAACCAGATGGAATCCCTGGTAGACCGTGCATAGACAGTATCTCCAACAGTCACGGGCAAGGTATACTCTTTAGCGGTAACCCAAACGAGTGCTACAGAGATTCTCCTTACCGTGGACTTTGCGGCAACACTTCAATTACGGCTATCACGCATGTAATGCCTCACACCACTGAAGCTTATTATGCCAGAAATCATTTCTGTTGGCTCTGCAGATACGATTATACGCCCTCATTTGGTTATTGCCCTGGAAACAGTAAGTAAATGTTTATTGTTGTTTTTTTTCATGATGATCAGTTTTGTAATAGCATACTTTACTGGGCAGATGCAGTGTGCCGCCGTGCACTTTTCAGGAATTTTTACTCGTTAACAAAACAGAATTTGAGCCA